>NC_052066.1:149487823-149587823 GCF_015852505.1 Tachyglossus aculeatus | reverse complement strand
CATATGTTGAATCGCCATTTCACAGATAAGGAAACTGAGGCCCAAAGAAGTGAAGTGACTTGCAGATAGGTCACCCAGTGGTCACCTAGCAGGTAAGTAGCAGAGTTGAATTAGAATCCAGGCCCTCTGTCTTCTAGGCCTGTGATCATTCCACTAGGTTGTACTGTTTCTCCCTGCAGAGGTGACAAGGAGGAGGTGGTGGGGAAGACAGGGGTATGAGATCATGGTTTCTAGGTCACCCCCTTGGGCCCCAGCAGAGACACGACCCAGGGCCAGCCAGGACACCCCGTCCCGGTGCCTGAACCTTGAGATCAGCAGTGGGGCTGACTCATCTAGACCATCCTGCCCTGGCTGAGTCTGCAAAAGAAAAGGGTTATCCATACCTTCCACATTGTGTGTGTGTGTGTGTGTGTGTGTGTGTGTGTGTGTGTGTGTGCTCTCTCTCTCTCTATCTTTTTTTCACTCTTCTTTCTACTAAAATCACATCTCCTCCAGGAAGTCTTCCCTGATTAATCTCTCATCCCCCTTCCCTACTTCCCTCCATATTGCATCACCTATAATAATAATAATGGCATTTATTAAGTGCTTACTATGTGCAAAGCACTGTTCTAAACGCTGGGGAGGTTACAAGGTGATCAGGTTGTCCCACATGGGACTCACAGTCTTAATCCCCATTTTACAGATGAGGTAACTGAGGCACAGAGAAGTTAAGTGACTTGCCCAAAGTCACACAGCTGACAATTGGCGGAGCCGGGATTTGAACCCATGACCTCTGACTCCAAAGCCCGGGCTCTTTCCACTGAACCACGCTGCTTCTCTAAGTTACAAGGATAATCAGTGTGGACAGTCCCTACCTCACATGGGGCTCTTCTCACAGCACATAGCTTCAAACTTTTTTCCCTTAACTGTAATTTGTTTTAGTGCCTATCTTCCCCTGCTAGATTGTAAACTCCTTGAGGGTAAAGATCATGTCTACTAATCCTATCATACTCTTCCAAGCACTTAGTACAGTGCTGTGCCCAACGAAAATGTTCAGTGAATATTATTGGTTGATTTCCCTTCCCTACCTTCGGCTCCTGTCTCCTTTCTCCTCCTTCTTCACCCATCCCACCCAAGGTGAGCAGGCAGCTGCTCACTGCACAGGACATGCCCTGTGGCGCTGCTCACTTTTCTCCTTTTGTTCCCTTCTCCCCAGCGTCCCTGCCCCATCTCCCAGTCCTTACCACTGCCCAGCCAAAGCCTCCCCTTGGCACTTTGGCTTCTCCTCAATTGCGGCAGGAACAGAAGGTGGGTACGTCCCACTCTGGCAGAAGAGAGGCCACTACAGTGGTTACTCATTCAAGCAGAAGCTTGCTGGGGGCACCAGACTGGAGATTCCTCCCTCCTCAGAGTAAAACGATCCCCCACCCAGCCCTCCGCCTGCCCCCCGCACCCCGGGGTTCTTGCTCCGTGTGCCGAGGTGAGGGTTGAGAAGGTATTTAACATCCGGGCAAGTTGCTACACATGTTGGTGGTAAGTCTGTTTAATAGACATGCCTCCGGCTATCCCCAACCTTGTCATCTCTGTAATGGGGATATGCTGCTTGTTTGATCGTAATTAACACGAGAGGATCTGGGTAAGTGGGGTTTGCATTTGTGGGCTGTGCTGATAACTGTGGTCGTCTCCTGAGCTCATTTCGGACACAGGAGGCTAGGAGTCGATAGTGTCCAATTCCTGGCCAGAATACCCCTGGGCTAAGGCCAGTGGCTAGAGAGAGGGAGAGAGATAAGATCCCGTGGGTGTTTGCTTTTGGGTCCAAAAGTTGCTCTGTGGCCAAGCCTTTGGCACTGCCATGTGTGTAGGAGCCAGAAGAACTCCGTGGCACAGGGCAAAATGCTTGGCTCTCTGCCCCAGTTGCTGTGTTGCTCTGAGCAAATTATTGTACCTTTCTGGGCTGCAATTTTCTGTGCTCTAAAATCATTATCACTTGCTTCCCAGTGGTTTGGGAAGGATTAATGCATTGATGTGGGTAAATGACTGTGTGCCTCAGAATAAAGGCACCTGAAAACTCAAGGTATTTCTGTTTATCCTCTGGATGAGTCACAGCCCCACTCCTCCAGGAAGCCTTCTTCCAGTCAATCCCCTTCTTGCTTGCCAGTACAATCCATGATCCATTCCTCCCCTCTAACCAACCTCTTCACTACACAGCATTTTTTTAATGATATCTGTTAAGCGCTTACTAAGTGCCAG
The DNA here is from genome assembly GCF_015852505.1 of Tachyglossus aculeatus. Classification (NCBI taxonomy): domain Eukaryota; kingdom Metazoa; phylum Chordata; class Mammalia; order Monotremata; family Tachyglossidae; genus Tachyglossus; species Tachyglossus aculeatus. The sequence goes on along the minus strand of NC_052066.1, from coordinate 149,585,594 downwards.
ACACTGTACTAAGCTCTGGGGTAGATACAAGTTTTTTCAGGTTGGACACAGTCCTAGTTCCACATGGGGCTCACAATCTTAATCCCCATTTTCCTGATGAGGTAGCTGAGGCACAGAGAAGTTAAGTGACTTGACCAAAGTCACCCAGCAGGTAGTGGCAGAGTTTGGGTGTAGATTCAGGTTCTCTGAATCCTAGGCACATGCTCTTTCCACTAGGCCATGTGATGATATATGTACGAATCTTTTCTTCCCTTTGAGACCGTAGCATCCTATACATCTACTACAATACTAGGGGACCCAAGAATCCTCAGTAAATGAGGGAGAGACAGACAGTTAAGGGAAAGGAAAGACAATATGGGGAAAGAAAGAGGGCTTTCTTTAAGGATGCAATGAATCAAAACCTCAAATGATGCAAATGGGTCTCCCAGGCCTGGGAACAAATGGGAGCAGAGGTGGCCACAGCAAATGAAAATGAGGTGATTGTCAGAGCAGAGGCTTTGGGAATCAGTTGTATGTATGGAGCGCTTACTCTGTCCCAAGCACTGGACTAAACCTTCTAGAGGCTGCAATAGAGCTAGGAGACATAGTCCCTGCCCTCAAGGAGCTAATGACCAAGAAGGGAAGATAGATGGTAAAAATTAATTTCAGGTAGGGGGAGCGAAGGATTATAAAGGTCTCTCCATGTGTGCTGTGGGAAGAGCATGACCCCAGGCGGGAGAAATGAAAAGGCCTCTAGCAATTGTAAGTAATCCCTGTGGGAACTGCAGTAAGGGGGCCCCCTCCACAGCACAGAGGGGATAACTACTCCTCTGGACCCTATCAGCCCTGGCGGGCCCTCAAAGGGCAGCTGGATCTTTCACATGCACACGCACGCACGCATGCACACACACACACATGTCCTTTCATGCCCAGAAAGCCGTAGCTGACTGAACTCTGTCCCCCCCCACACCTAGTAGCTGCCCTTAGCTGAGAGCACAGAGCTGGTTGGGAGGCAGGGAGGCTGTGAGCCGCTTCACCGACACAGCCGTAGGACGGACAGCTCATCCTACGAGTCAGCACTTGGGAGTCCTCTGAGGAGGCGAGAATTCTCAGGGCAGACACTCCTGCCCTCGGAGAGACCTGGGAGCAAGCCAGAGGGGCTGCTGCCCCAGAAGCCTGGTAAGGACCAGTCGGGGTGAGGGGGTCTGGGGTGAAGGGGGTGGGACGGGACCTTGCCTGAGTCCCGGGTTCTGGGTAGAGTCACCAGGGCGTCACAACAAGCTGGAGGACATCTGGGTTTCTGTGTCTAAACGAGGGTTCAGACTCCTTAGCTGTGCAGCAATGGGCCCCAGGATGGCGACTTTAATGGTTCAGTGGAGTCTCTGTTGCTGTAGCTACCCCAACTTGGGTAACTGGGGAAGTGTGTAGTAGGGAGGGAGGGGGAGGCTCTGGGCATAAAAATTGAGCCCATTTCCCTCCCTCCTCTGCCTCATGAGAGGCCTAGTGGTAAGAGCACGAGCCTGGGAGAAAGAGGATCTGGGTTCTAATATGTAATGTGTCTGCTGCTTGGGCAACTCATTTTTCTTCTCCATGCCTTAGTTACCTCATCTGTAAATCCTCCTCCATCTGACTTAGAAGTCGAGCTCTGGGTGGGACAGGGCCTTTGTCCAACCTGATGATCTTGTATCTCCTGCAGCACTTAAAACAGTGCCTAGCACAGGGTAAGCACTTGACAAATGCCATCAGAAAAAAAAATGATCAATGAGTTGGGTTTCTGTATGTGTGTGTAACAGCTATTTACCTATCTTTTCCAATCATCTTGCCCTTTGGAAATGGGATCCCCCAGCTGAAACCCAGATGCTTCTTGTGCTGTTTGGGGTGCAATTCTCAAGTTCATATGGTAGGGCCTGCAGGTTGAGGAGTGAAACATTTTGATTTTGATTAGTTTGGACCACTAAAAACTGCTCCTTAGCCCAGCAGAAAAAACATGGGGCTGAGGACTTTGGAGTCACCAGCTCCTGTGGGTGCCTCCGGGATTTATTTTAGCTGGGAAAGGACTGCTGGGGCGAGGAGTTCTTATCTTGTAGAAGCAGAGTGGCTTAGTGGAAAGAGCACGGGCTTGGGAGTCAGAGAATGTGGGTTCTAGTCCCGGCTCCTCCACCTGTCTGCTGTGTGACCTTGGGCAAGCCACTTAACTTCTCTGTACCTCAGTTACTTCATCTGTAAAATGGGGATTAAGACTGTGAGTCCCATGTGATACAACCTGATTACCTTGTATATACCCCAGTGCTTGGCACATAGTAAGCACTTAACAAATACCATTATTATTATTATTATTATTATGCTGTGGAGTCATCTCCAACCCACAACGAATCCATGGACACATCTCTCCCAGAATGCCCCACCTCCATCTACAATTATTCTGGTGGTATATCCATAACGTTTTCTTGGCAAAAATATGGACATGGTTTACCATGGAGGGGGAGGACGGGATGGTGCGAAATGCCACAGCCCCACTTCTGCCTTTAGGATGCTAAGAGACTATCCCTTCCAGCCTGTCTCAGCTGGGCAGGGGAAGGAGGGTGGGGTGGGTGGGGACAGGCTGGGAAAGGAAGAGGAGAGGAGTGGAAGGAGAGATGGGGCAGATCTGAGCTTCTCAAATTGTCTGGCCCATTGGCTTCCTTCAGTCCCAGAGTAAAGATGACGTTTTTGGCTCTAAAAGAGGCAAAGAGAGAGATTTCTCTCTCCCAGTGAGAGACCCAGAAATGGTATCAGACACTAGACAGGTCCTGTCTGCTAGGGAAGCTGGAAGCCAGTTTCCAAAGCTATGCCTGCTCAGGAGCCTAAGGGACTCAAATTACTTCATCAGTGACTGTCGCTCTATTTTCATTGTGTGTTTTCCTGAGAGAGAGAGAGGGAGGTGGAGGGGGCTGGGGGAGAGGGAGAGAGAGGGAGAGAAGGAGGAAGGGGAGAGGGGGAGAGAGAGAGGAGAGAGTCAGAGAAGGAGACAGAGAAGGAGGGAGAGAGAGAGGGAGGGAGAGGAATAGAAAGAGGAAGGGAGAAGGAGAGAGAGGGAGTGAGAGAAAGGGAGAGGGAAGGAGTGGGGAAGAGAGGAAGAGGGAGAGAGAGGTAGGGAAAGAGAGGGAGGGAGAGAGTGTGAGAGAGTGTTTTAAGCTGGTCAGTCACAGTAGATGCAGGGGCGGTGTCTGTGGGAGGCTGGCTGTGTGGAACTGTGCTAGATGTTTGGGGACCGTATTTCAGAACAGACCTAGTCTCTGCCCTGTGAAGAATTTTCCTTCTAATGGAGAAGACAAACCTATAATCAGAGAAAAGAAGGACAAATAAACAGAGAAACCAGGATGGGGAAGGGGAGAGTCCATCCTTTGAGTTGGTGTTGGGAATAAAAATGATAGCATTTGTTAAAAGCTTACTATGTGTGAAGCACTGTTCTAAGCGCTGGGGGGGTGATACAAGGTGATCAGGTTGTCCCATGTGGGGCTCACAGTCTTAATCTCCATTTTACAGATGAGGTAACTGAGGCACAGAGAAGTTAAGTGACTTGCCCGAAGTCACACAGCTGACAGGTGACAGAGCCAGGATTAGAACCCTTGACCTCTGGCTCCCCAGCCCGGGCTCTTGGACATTGATCAGGGAAAGCTTCCTGGAGGAGGACACAACTTTGAGCTGTGCCTTCAAGGATATAAGGGATGTGGACTAGCATGCAAGAGCAGGGAGGTTGCCCCTTCATCATCAACGACATTCTGCCCAGAAGCCTAAGGGACTCAGATTGCTTCATCAGTGAATGTCACTCTATTTTCCAACTGCCTATCTGCTGGCTGTCTACTGCATGTGACACACTGTGAGGAACTTGGAGACGTGGCAACAGTGGAGGTGTTCTTCATGTTCTTCATATCTACCAACTTGGTTGTATTGTACTCTCTCAAGTGCTTAGTATAGTGTTCTGCAAGTAAGTGCTCAATAAATACCATTGATGTTGTTGATGATGGTCCAAAGAGAAGTAGCATGGTCTAGTGAGTAGAGCACAGGCCTGGGAGTCAGAAGGACCTGGGTTCTAATCCTGACTCCACCACTTGTCTGCTGCGTGACCTTGGGCAAGTCACTTCACTTTTCTGGGCCTCAGTTACCACATCTGTAAAATGGGGATTAAGACTGTGAGCCCCATGTGGGACAGGGACTCTGTCCAACCTGATTAACTTGTATCTAACCCAGTGCTAGAACAGTGATCGACACATAGTAAGCGCTTAACAAATACCTTCATTATTATTATTACTACTATTATTAGACTGCACCCAAGAGTGTGAAAATTGTTGACAAAGAGAATCTCTTACACACTTGTGCACTTTTGGGGAAACAAGGATAGTACATCTTTTCTGGACACTTGTTATTTGGGATAAGCTTTGCTTGAGCACAAATGATTAAGAGAAGAAAGTTATGTCTTATAATAATAATTTAGGTATATGTTAAGTGCTTATTATGTGCCAGGCACTGAACAAAACCCTGGGTGGTTATAAGCAAATTGGGTTGGACACAGTCTCTGTCCCACGTGGGACTCAATTCCCATTTTACAGATGAGGTAACTGAGGCACAGAAAAATTAAGTGACTTGCCCAGGTCACATGGCAGACAAGTGACCTATTGACCTACTGACAGCAGGATAGATGCTTGAGTAAATTTTGCACTAGTGGTGATGGTTTGCACTGAGCTAGCTTCACTCTCTGGAAAAAAGCTAGAAGAAAAAAAGATAAGGAAAGCTAGAGTGAAGCTTGTCTCCCTGAGCCCTGCACCTTACACACTGTAAGACCACCAGTTAGGAAAGGGTTGAGACTGTGGTCACAGAACAGACTATCCAGCAGTCAACAATAGTTATTGAGAGCTCACCATGTGCAGGGCACTGTACTAAGCACTGAAGAAAGTAGAAGAGAGTTAGTATTAATAATAATAATGATGGTATTTGTTAAGTGCTTACTATGTGCAAAGCACTGTTCTAAGTGCTGGGGGAGGATACAAGGTGATCAGGTTGTCCCACGTGGAGTTCACAGTCTTAATCCCCATTTGACAGATGAGGTAACTGAGGCACAGAGAAATTAAGTGACTTGCCCAAAGTCACACAGCTGACAAGTGGTGGAGCCGGGATTAGAACCCATGACTTCTGACTCTCAAGCCCGTGCTCTTTCCACTGAGCCACGCTGCTTCTCTGTAGTAGACATGATCCCTGCCTTTAAGGATTTTACAGTCTGGGAGGGAAACAGGTCCAAAAGTAAGTTGCAGGTGGGAAGAAGTAATATAAAGATATTTATATGTCAATTCATTCATTCATTCAATTGTATTTATTGAGCGCTTACTGTGTGCAGAATACTGTACTAAGCACTTGGGAAGTACAATTCAGCAACAGAGACAATCCCTGCCCACAGTGGGCTCACAGCCTAGAAGTGGGGAGACAGATTTCAAAACAAGGAAACAGGCATCAGTAGCATCATCGTAAATAAAAAGAATTATAGATATATACACCTTATTAATAAAAATAAATAGAATTATAAATGTGTACATATACGTAAAAGTGCTGTGGGATAGGGAGGAGGGTAGAGCAAAGGGAGTGAGTCAGAGCGATGGAGAGGGAAAGCAGAGGAAAAGGGGATGCTTAGTCTGAGAAGTCCTCCTGGAGGAGGTGAGCTTTCAGTCTGGCTATGAAGGGGGGAAGTGTGCTAGTTTGGCAGAAAAATATGGAACGCTTCACGAATTTCCGTGTCATCCATTAATCAATCAGTGGTATTTATTGAGGACTTCCTGCCTCTGGCCCAGAGCTCCCTCCCTCTTCGTATCCGACAGACCATCACTCTCCCCATCTTCAAAGCCTTATTATTAAAATCATACCTTCTCCAAGAGACCGTCCCCAATTAAGTCCTAATTTTCCCCTACTCCCTCTCCCATCTCTGTTACCCTTGCACATGGATTTGTATCATTTATTCACCTACCTTCAGTCTCCCAGAACTTATGTCCATATTGGTTATTTATTTTATTTTAATATCTGTAAAGCTCCTTGTGGTCAGGAAATGCCTACCAACTCTTTTGTACTCTTCCCAGCACTTTACAGTGCTCTGCCCACAATAAGTGCTCAGTAAATACCACTGATTGATTCATTGGAGGCTATCTGTGAACAAATGAAAGATAATGTGTTTAGAGAAGCTGCATAGAAGGAGCCCAGAGCTAGCAGTCAGGAGACCTGGGTTCTAGTTCTGTCTCCACCACTTACCTGCTGTTTGATCATGGGCAAGTCTCCTGTCCTCTCTTAGCCTGTTTCCTCATCTGTAAAATGGGGGATAAATCCCTGTTCTTCCTCTCACAAAGACTGTGAGCCTCATGTGGGACAGGGACTGTGTTCCAGCTGATTGAATTATATCTAACCCAGTGCTAGGAAGCCCTTAACAAATTCATTCATTCAATCGCATTTATTGAGCACTTATTGTGTACAGAGCACTGCACTAAGCGTTTGGTAGAGTTCAGTACAACAATAAACAGGCACGTTCACTGCCCACAGTAAGCTTACAGTCTAGAGGGGGAGACTAGACATTAATACAAATAAATAAATTACCGATAAGTACATAAGTGCTGTGGGGTGGGAGAGGGGAAGAACAAAGGGAGAAAGTCAGGGTGACGCAGAAGGGAGTGGAAAAAGAACAGGTGTGCTCAGTCAGGGAAGGCCTCCTGGAGGAGATGTGCTTTCAAGAAGGCTTTTTATGGGGGGAGAGCAAGTCTGTCGGATTTGAGGAAGGAGGGCATTCCAGGCCAGAGGCAGGACGTAGTTGAGGGGCCAGCAGTGAGATAAGTGTGATCAAGGCACAGAGGGAAGGCTAGTATGTAATACTACGCTCCTTTCTGGGCCATTGGAAGTGGTTTTGAGTTTGGGCAGGGTCCCTTTTACCACCCCCTCCTCCGCCCTTCCCCACTCTCCCCTCCCCATCTTCACAAGGGTCTCCCAGGACTTTATCCTGAACACCTTTCTGGGCTGCAGCTTCCCAAGCAGCCCATTTCCTGGAGCAAAGAGGCTGGGCCCACCCCTTCTTTCCACCTCAGGGAGTAGCCCGCAGCCCCCATCACTCCCACAAACCGGTTGGGAACTCCGGCCAAGCCCTCACCCCCTCCCACGGGGCTGCCTAGGCCCTTTCTCACCCTCCCTCCATCCCTCCTCCCCCATCCCTGACTCTGGGAGAGCCAAGCTGCAGGGGCCAGTGACTCACCCTGCCCTCTTCTCGGCCCGGCTCTTTAGAGATGATTTATGGAAACTTGGGGAGGAATCCAGGCAGAGCCAGCTCTTCCCTCCCCGAGTGAGTGCCTTTCTCAGTACGCTTATGTGGCTTTCAGGATGGTTTTCCACCCATTGCCAAGTTGGAGTTTTGTCAGGGTTTTTCCCGCCCAAGGTGGATCTCTCACAGAGACCGTATTGCCCTGGTTGGCCTCCTGCCTTTCCCTGCCCCATCTCTCCCCAGCCCCTCCATTCCCTCCACTCTCCTGGTTTCAAACAGCAAGTTCAATGACAGGATGTTTGAAATGAAAATTCAGGGCTCAGAGCTCATGTCTCTGGAGATTTCTCTTTGAGTCTGAAGACCAAAAGGCCAACCGGGAAGGGTGTAAGTGAATCATGTGGGAGCAGTGACTTGGGCCTCTGGGTCAGCAGGGTTTGAGGTGGTCGAGGTGTGGGGGAAGGGGTGAGAGTCAAGAAGCAGGAGATGTCCAGAGTGCCAGTGGAGGCTGCCACATCTGCTCAGCCTCCACAGAGAGCTGCCTGGAGTAGAGGGAAGGGCAGAGATTGGCTTGGCCTGAAGAACAGTAGAATCAGAGCATTTCCAAACGATGCTCTGGTTTGTCCCCTGGGCTGCAGGAGACCTCATGTCTACCCATTTCCCAGGTGGGAAAATTGAGAGGTTAAGGACAGAGGGGCCAAATGACTCAGCCATATTTGTTTTTCCTAGCCTCCTCTGAAGATGGTGAGCCTATCTTTTCCAAGAGGCCTTCCCTGACTCAGCCCTGCTTTCCTCTTCTCCAACTCCCTTCTGTGCCACCCTGAGGCAGCCCCACAACACTTATGTACTTATCTGTAATTTATTTATTTATATTAATGTCTGTCTCCCCCTCTAGACTGTAAGCTTGTAGGGAATGTGCCTGTTTATTGTTCAGTCATTCATTTATTCATTCAATCATTTTTATGGAGTGCTTACTGTGTGCAGAGCACTGTACTAATAGTAATTATGGAATTTGTCAAGTGCTTACTATGTGCCAAGCACTGTTCCAAGAGCTAGGGTAGGTACAAGGAAATCAGGTTGTCCCATGTGAGGCTCACAGTCTTAATCCCCATTTTTCAGATGAGGTAATTTAGGCACAAAGAAGTGAAGTGACTTGCCCAAGGTCACACAGCAGACAAGTGGTGGAACTGGAATTAGAACCCATCTCCTCTGACCCCCATGCTCTTGCCACTAGGCCATGTTGCTTCTCTAAGCACTTGGGAGAGTAGAAAATAACACAAACAATAAACAGACACATAACAATAACAATAAACAGACACATTTCCTGTCCACAATGAGCTTACAGTCTAGAGGGAGACAGACATTGATATGAATAAATAAATTACAGATATATATGAAAGTGTTGTGGAGCTGGGACAGGGGATAAACAAAGGGAGCAAGTCAGGGTGATGCAGAAGGGAGTGGGAAAAGAGTAAAGGGGGCTTAGTCAGGGAAGGCATCTTGGAGGAGATGTGCCCCAGTAAGGCTTTGAAAGTGGGGAGAGTCTTTTGGATTTGAGGAGGGAGGGTGTTCCAGGCCAGCAGCAGGAAATGGGTGAGGGGCCAGCAGCAAGATAGATGAGTCTGAGGCACAGTGAGAAGGTTAGCATTAGAGGAATGAAGTGTGTTGGCTGGGTTGTGGTAAGAGAGTAGCAAGGTGAGGCAGTGAGATGAGAAGCAGGATGGTGTAGTGAGAAATAGCAAGGTGCAGTGGACAGATCAGCCTGGGAGTCAGAAGGTCTTGGGTTCTAATCCTGACTCCACCACTTGTCTGCTGGGGACCTTAGGCAAGTCACTTCACTTCTCTATGCCTCAGTCACCTCATCTGTAAAATGAGGATTGAGATTGTGAGCCCCAAATGAGACAGGGACTGTGTCCAACTCAATTTGCTTGTATCCACCTCAGCACTTAGTACGGTGTCTGGCATGTAGTAAGTGCTTAACAAATACCACAATTATTATTATTATTATTATTTGTATATTCAAGCTGATCAGGTTGGACACAGTCCATGTCCCACACTGGGCTCACAGTCTTCATCCTTATTTACAGATGAGGTAATGGAAATATTTGGAGTTCTGTTATGGCCATGTTAAAGTTGAGGAGTCCAAGATGTCCTAAAAGCAGGAGGAAATGTGAGAATGCAGAGTGGGAGAGAAGTCAGAAATGGAGAGGCATTTTGGGGAATCATCCATGTAGAGATAGTAGTTGAAGCCATGGGAACGAATGAGTTCTCCAAGGGAGTGGGTGTAGATGGAGAATAGAAAGAGACCCAGAAGGGGACCCCCACAGTTAGAGAGTGGCAGGCAGAGGAAAAGCCTGTGAAAGAAACTGAGAAGAAGCCAAAGAGATGGGAGAAACAGTATTGCCTAGAGGATAGAGCACAGGCTTGGGAGTCAGAAGGATCTGGATTCTAATCCCAACTCTGCCATTAGTCTGCTGTGTGACCTTGAGCAAGTCACTTCACTTCTCTGGACCTCAGTTACCTCATCTGGAAAATGATGATTAAGTTTGTGAGCCCCACGTGGGACAAGGGACTGTGTCCAACCTGATTACCTTGTAACTACCCCAGCACTCTGAACAGTGCCTGGCACATAGTAAGTGCTTAATAAATACAAATATATTAGTGTAGTAGTAGTATTTAACCTCTATGAAGTCTGTCCTTCCACTGGGTGTGATCTCCTGACCACAGTATGATACACAGGATCACCTCTCTGGCTCAATTGAGGCTTAAGCTGGGCAACAAGCCCATTGTTGGGTAGGGATTGTCTCTATTTTCCAAGCATTTAGTACAGTGCTCTGAACATAGTAAGTGCTCAATAAATATGATTAAATGAATGAATGAATGAATCCAGGGTGAAAGAATGTAAGGTCTGGACAAGAACAACTTTGTTCAGGCATCAGCTTGTGTAGCCCACCTGCCTGAGAGTTACTCCCTCACTCAGGGAGTCCTTAGGGAAGCTGGCCGGGCAGGTGAGCAACTCTTCATCTAGTCTTTCCTGAGCAGAAGGGAGTGGCTGAGATGGTAAAGCAGAGAGAGGAGGGGTGGGGGTCCACTGAGAACAGGAGCCCTCCAGCAATGCCCCCACAGACCAAATTCTGTGTTTCCCAAGGACGTTTTGGGAGGATGGACAAGAAAAGTCAACAGATTTCTTCAGGCACCTGATCTATTAAGTGGGGATGAAAGAGTGCAGCATGGCTCAGTGGAAAGAACACAGGCTTTGGAGTCAGAGGTCAGGGGTTTAAATCCCGGCTCCACCACTTGTCAGCTGTGTGACTTCGGGCAAGTCACTTAACTTCTCTGTGCTTCAGTTACCTCATCTGTAAAATGGGAATTAAGACTGTGAGCCCCTTGTGGGACAACCTGATCACCTTGTAACCTCCCCAGTGCTTAGAACAGTGCTTTGCACATAGTAAGCGCTTAATAAATGCCGTTATTATTATTATTATTATTATTAAATACCTGTTCTCCCTCTCCCTTAGACTTTGAGCTCCTGGAGAGACAGGGACTTGTCTGACCTACCCCAGTATTTAGCACGGGGATTGGGACATAACAAATACCACAATTATTATTACTATTTAGTAAAGGCGAGTCTCTCAAGAAGAGCAGGATTAGGGAAAGGAGGGAATCTAACAAGTAAACTGAGGAATCACCTTATCAAACAGCAGGATGTTCTTGATGTTGCTTCAAGATAGCTTCCACAGGTCACATAACAGATGGGATTTGGGGAGCTCAGGGAGCTCAAAGACCTCAGAGGCAGCAGTTCCAGTTGAGCCAGTGGGTTGGGATTCAAATCCACCCTTCAGATGACTCATTTTCTAGCAGTTCCAGGATCCTGACTCCTGGCAAAGAGGCCCTGGGGAAGCAACATGGCTTAGTGGAAAGAACACAGACCCGGGAGTCAGAAGCCATAGGTTCTAATCCCAGCCCTGCTAATTGCCTGCTGTGTGACCTTGGGCAAATCACTTCACTTTTCTGGGCCTCAGTTTCCTCATCTGTTAAAAGGGAATTCAGTACCATGTTCTCCCTCTGACTTAGACTGTGAGCCCCAAGTGGGACAGGGACTGTGTCTGACTTGATGGTCTTGTATTTACCCCAAAACGTAGTACAGTTTTTGGCACTTATTAAGCACTTAACAATTATTGTTACTATTATTATGATTATTTAAAAAAGGGAAATGGCAGGGGTGAAGCTGTGGGTGCCGTAGGAATTCCTTCCAAAGCCCTGGGCATAAGTGTGGAGTTGTGGCCAGCCTAGCCCCCTCTCCATCCCTCCCATCTTACCTCCTTCCCTTCCCCACAGCACCTGTATATATGTATATATGTTTGCACATATTTATTACTCTATTTATTTTACTTGTACATATCTATTCTATTTATTTTATTTTGTTAGTATGTTTGGTTTTGTTCTCTGTCTCCCCCCTTTTAGACTGTGAGCCCACTGTTGGGTAGGGACTGTCTCTATATGTTGCCAACTTGTACTTCCCAAACGCTTAGTACAGTGCTCTGCACACAGTAAGCACTCAATAAATACGATTGATTGATTGATTGATTAGATGCCTCAGGGAGACTGGCAGCCAGTGGGTGGGTTATCTGAGTTTGTTGCTCTTTGGTCTTTCTGCTCTCTAATTTTTGACCCTCCCCCACAGCTCATCAACTTCTTCATCAGTGGGAGGGTAAGGGCAAAGGAATTTAAAGGGGGCAGGCAAATCAGCCTGGTTTGCTGCCTGTTCATTCATTCATTCAATTATATTTATTGAGCACTTACTGTGTGCAGATCACTGTACTAAGTGCTTGGGAAGTACAAGTTGGCAACATATAGAGACGGTCCCTACCCAACAGTGGGCTCACAAGGAGTTTGGGAAAAGGGGTGAGGGGGTTAAAGTTGACTGCTCAAGTGACTTATTGGGGATTATCGTGGGATTTCCATCATCTGGGACCTCCCAATTAGTATTTTTTTAGGGTATTTGTTAAGTGCTTACTCTGTGCCAGGCAGTGTTCCAAGCACTGGGATTGACACGGGATAATTGGATTGGACACAGTCCATTTCCCAGCTCGGTGGAAAAAGCATGGGCTTGGGAGCCAGAGGTCATGGGTTCGAGTCCCGGCTCCACCACTTGTCAGCTGTGACCTTGGGCAAGCCACTTAACTTCTCTGTACCTCAGTTACCTCATCTGTAAATTGGGGATTAAGAGTGTGAGCCCCACGTAGGGCAACCTGATCACCTTGTATCCCCCCCCAGCACTTAGAACAGTGCTTTGCACAAGGTAAGCGCTTAACAAATGCCATCATCATCACAGTCTTAATCCCCATTTTACCGATGAGGTAACTGAGGCCCAGAGAAGTGAAGTGGCTTACCCAAGGTCACACAGCAGGCCAGAGATGGAGTCAAGATTGGAACCCAGGTCCTTTGGACTCCCAGGCCTGTGCTCTCTCCATGTCAGTCATTCAATCAGTGGTATTTACTTGTCCACTGACAGCTGGCTAGAGTCAGATCTGTGCCTGCATGGTAGCTCAAGAACCGGGGGCTTCTGCGTGGAGGTCGAGGACTCTTTCACCTTCTGGGTCTTCAAGCTCTCCTGAATCAGAAGTCATGGAAGATGGGGGACCCAAGGATACAGGTTGAGAAACCAAGAGCAAAACTCCCCACCCCGCATTCTACATGGGGATGGACAAGGAGCTTTGAGCGAATCAGAGTTAATAAAAATAATTGTGGTATTTGTGAAGTATTTATTATGTGCTAATCATGTCCTCTAGACTGCAAGCTCTCTGTGGGCATGTGACTACCAACTCTGTTATATTGTACTCTCCTTAGTACAGTGCTCTGCACACTATAAGCACTCAATAAATATGTCTGATTGACTGACTGGGGTGGATACAGCCTATTCAGGGGAAGTAGCGTGGCTCAGTGGAAAGAACCTGGGCTTGGGAGTCAGAGGTCGTGGGTTCTAATCCTGGCTCCAGCAATTGTCAGCCGTGTGACTTTGGGCAAGTCACTTAATAATAATAATAATAATAATAATGGCATTTATTAAGCGCTTACTATGTGCAAAGCACTGTTCTAAGTGCTGGGGAGATTACAAGGTGATCAGGTTGTCCCACGTGGGGCTCACAGTCTCAATCCCCATTTTACAGATGAGGTAACTGAGGCCCAGAGAAGTGAAGTGACTTGCCCAAAGTCACACAGCTGACAATTGGCGGAGCCGGGGTTTGAACCCATGACCTCTGACTCCAAAGCCCGGGCTCTTCTCCACTGAGCCACGCTGCTTCTCTGTGCCTCAGTTGCCTCATCTGTAAAATGGGGATTAAGAATGTGAGCCCCACATGGGACAACCTGATTACCTTGTATTTCTCCCTAGCACTTAGAACAGTGCTTGGCACATAGTAAGTGCTTAACAAATTCCACCATTATGATTATTATTATTATTGGACACAGTCCTCGTCCCACATGGGGCTCAGTCTAAGTAGGAGAGAGAACAAATATTAAATACTCGTTTTGTAGATGAGGAGTTTGGGGCACATGGAAGTTAAGTGATTTGCCCAAGAACACAAAGAAGGTAGTGATGGAACTGGGATTAAAACCCTGGTCTTTTGACTCCCAGGTTTGTGCTCTAGCCACTAAGCAGTGTGGCCTAGTGGACAGAGCATGGGCTTGGGGGTCACAAGGAGCTGGGTTCAATCCCAGCTCCTCTGCTTGTCTACTGTGTGAGCTTGGACAAGTCACTTCCCTGTGCCTCAGTTACCTGATCTGCAAAATGGGGATTAAAGACTGTGAGCCCTCTGTGGGACAGGGACTGTGTTCAATCTAATTTGCTTGCTTCTACCCCAGTGCTTAATACAATGCTTGAGACATAGTAAACACTTAACAAATACTAGTGTTTACTTAGCAAATACTATTGTTGTTATTATTATTGTTGTTACCCCACACTGTGTCTTTTCAAAAACACAAGAATCTGCCTACAGCTCATGCAGTTTCCCCTGCCTGAAACTTCCTTCCACCCTCAAATTGGCCAGATCAAGCTCTCCCCATTTTTAAAGCCCTCCTAATACCCAGTCTTCTCCAGGAGGCTTCCCTAATTAATTTAAAGCACCTGCCCTATCAGTTCAACACCCATCCTTAGAGCATGTGTCCCTCAATCTCCTCCTCAGCACTCTTGAACATCACTGTCAGTCAATAGTATTTATTGAGTGTGCTCTGTACTAAGCACTTGGGAGAGTACGATATAATAGGATTGGTAGAGGGTTGGGTTTTGTGAGACTATCTTAGCCTTCTTGCAGCACCTCCAAGAAGGTGGTTGGGCCATCAGCTTCCTGAAGCTCACAGCTCCTGCTGGATTCTCCTTCTCCTGGCAGTAGGCACCTTTTCCCAGTGACTCCTGACTGGCCTACTCTAAACTCAACCAGGTATTTAGTGGGAATATCCTGGGTTCATTTTGCTGAGATCCAAGGTCTTTAGCTGTCAGAGAAGATATTCCTTCATCTCTTTGTTGTCCTTTAGGACAAGGGTCAGCCAGATCTCCCCTGGCTCTTACACACACACACACACACACACACACACACACACACACCCCGTTTATTATATTGCCCTCTCCCAAGTGCTTAGTACAGTGTTGTACACACTGTACTTAGTTCTACACACACTAAGTGCTCAATAAATGAGAATGAACACTCTCAAACCCAACCTCAGCCTGAGCCATCTCCAGCCCCACCCTCTGAAATGCTCATGTTTTCACTTAGAAGAGCAGTAGCCGCCCCCGCCTCGACTCTTCAGAGGCTTGGACCGTGTCCTAACCCTTCCCTGAACCCGCCACGAAATACTTTCCAGTCTTCAATCTCTTCCTCGAATGCCCCCAGTCTTCCCTCCACCCCCGGCCTTTCCATGCCCCGCCCTCATCCTGATATTTCATGCAGTGCTCTGTCACTGGCAAGGGGAAGCTCTGAGCAGGACAAAGCTGCCCTCCATCTGCCTCTAGCAGGTTTGCCAAGATAACTCCAGCCAGTTACAAAAGCACCCCTTTACTCCTATAAGCATGGATAGATGATCCTTTTAATAGAATTGGGAAGGTTTCGGTCGGTGCTTTCAAATCTTTTTGTTGCTTTTTTTTAATGGTATTTGTTAAGTACGTACCATATATCAAGTACTGATCTAAGTGCCAGGGCTGATACAAGATAATCAGGTTGGATATGGTCCATGTCCCACATGTCACAGTCTAAATCCCCATTTTATATATGAGGTAACTGAAGCACAGAGAAGTGAAGTGACTTACCCCAGGTCACACATCAGACATGCTGCTTCTCTCAGTTCTTCAACCTCAGTTACTCTTTGAGCAGCATCAGTTTCACTTTGCTCCAGTTCTTTAAGGCCTGTAAGAGAAATGCTGCTTACTTGGAGCCATAGATGGCCCTATCTTCCCTTACAGGGCTGGGAGACAGAACCATTTACCGTCACCACTGCCACAGCTCATACTTCAAACTGCAGAGTGGGTAAGAGAACACCTTTTAGGAGAAGCAGCATAGCTCTAGTGGATAGAGCACGGGCCTGGGAATCAGAAGGACCTGGGCTCTAATCCCAGCTTCGCCACTTGTCTGCTGTTTAACCTTGGGCAAGTCACTTAACTTCTCTGGGCCTCAGTTACCTCATCTATAAAATGGAGATTAAGACTGTGAGCCCCATGTGGGACAGGGACTCTGTCTATCCCAGCGCTTAGACAGTGCTTAGCACAGAGTAAGCACTTAACAAATACCATAATTATTATTATTACCTCGCCCCCCTCCCCCACCAACCACCCTGACCACCTCACACCATACAGAAAATGGGGAATCTCTCCCTGGGATGTGTGGAGGGTGGGGCAAACAGCCTCCATTTGAAGAGACTGCGATGGTTAGAATTCATCTATCTGGAAAGATGCAGGCTGAGAGGGGCAGATTTGAACCTTTACAAAGCCGAGAGCAAACATGGAGTTGAGCTGGGAGGGGAGAGGTAACCAAACCAAAGGAAACACTTCTTCACGCACCAGTTGCAGATGTTGGGTAAGGCACTTCACTTCTCTGTGCCTCAGTTACCTCATCTGCAAAATGGGTATTAAAACTGTGAGCCCCATTTGGGACAGGGACTGTTTCCAACATGGTTACTGAGGTAATCAGTGCCTGGTACACAGTCAGCATTTAACAAATATGATAAAAAAGAAGGAATGCCATGAACTCTGAATCACGAGAAACCTGAAATCCTGCTCCTCTAGCCACAGCTCCCTACTGACTTTTGTTTTTATTTTGTATATTGTCTATTTGTCCTTGTCTTTTATGCTGTTTTTGTGTTTTATTCTTTCATTCCTTTTGATGTGTCTGTCTCCATTCCTCCCCCACACCTGAATTCCTAGATTGTGAGTACTGCAAGAGTCAGGGTCTGTGTCTAATCCCCTTCTGTTTACTCTTTCCCAGTACTTAGTATAGTGCTCTGCAAATGGTAAGTACTTAATAAAAACTATTACAACTACAAGAGTCATACAAAATGAAATCTTAGAGCTGTTGGAGTATAGACAATAATACAATGTATCACTCTCACATGTGACCCATGACATCATTATATCATGCCTTGTGAAGCTGCTGTGGATAGTAATAATAATAATAATAATAATTTTGATATTTGTTAAGTACTTACTATGTACCAAGCACTGTTCTAAGCTGGGGTAAATACAAGGTAATCAGGTTGTCCCATATGGGGCTCACAGTCTTTTAGTCCCCATTTTACAGATGAGGTAACTGAGGCACAGAGAAGTTAAGTGACCTGCCCAAAGTCACACAGCTGATAAGTGTAGGAGTCAGAATTAGAACCCATGACCTCTGACTCCCAAGCCCGGGCTCTTTCCACTGGGCCATGCTCACTGTGGGCCAGGCACTATAGTAAGTGCTGGGGTAGATACAAGGTATTAGGGTTGGACACAGTCCCTGCCCCACATGGGGCTCCCCAATTTAATTCCCATTTTACAGATGAGGTAACTGAGGCACAGAGAAGTGAAGTGATTTGTCCAAGGTCACACAGCTGACAAGTCGCAGAGCTGGGATGAGAAGCCAGGTCCTTCTGACTTCCAGGACCGTGCTCTATCCATGACACCATGCTGCTTCTCTATTCATTCATTCATTCAATCGTATTTATTGATCACTTACTGTGTGCAGAGTACTGTACTAAGCTCTTGGGAGAATACAATACAGAAATAAGCAGGTACATTCCCTGCCCACAATGAGCTTACAGTCTAGAGGCAGGGAGACATAGATTAATAAAGAAAAGGATATTACAGATATGTACGTAAGTGCTGTGGGGCTGGGCGGGGGGAAGAACAGAGGGAGCAAGTCAGGGGGATGCAGAAGTGAGTGAGAGAAGAGGAAAGGTGACACTTAGGGAAGACCTCCTGGAGGAGATGTGCCTTCAATAAGGCTTTGAAGGGAGGTGGGGGAGTTAGAATCATCTGTAGGATTTGTGGAGGGAGGGTGTTCCTGGCCAGAGGCAGGACACGGGCAAGGGGTCAGTGGTAAGATAGACAAATGAAGGCACAGTGAGAAGGTTAGAATTATAGGAGTGAAGAATGCTGTCTGGGTTGTGGTAGGAGAGTAGCAAGGTGAGGTAGGAGGGGGCAAGGTGGTGGAATGCTTTAAAGCCAATGGTGAGGAGCTTTTGTTTGATGCGGAGGTGGATGGGAAACCACCGGAGCTTTTTGAGGAGGGAGTGACATGTCTTGAATGTTTTTGTAGAAAAATGATTTAGACAGCAGAGGGAAGTATGGACAGGAGTGGGGAGGGGCTGGGAGGTCAGCAAGGAGGCTGATGCAGTCATCCAGGCAGGGTAGGATAAGTGATTGTATTAACGTGACAGCAGTCTGGATGGAGAGGAAAGGGCGGATTTTAGCCATGTTGTGAAGGTGGGACCGACAAGATTTAGCGATTGATTGAATATGTGGGTTAAATGAGGGAGAAGAGTCGAGTATAATGCCAAGGTTACAGGCTTGTGAGACAGGAAGGATGGTAGTGCCATCTACAGTGAATGAAAAATCAGAAGGAGGACAGGGTGTGAGTGATGACATTTATTATTAAGCACTTACTATGTGCAAAGCACTGTTCTAAGCGCTGGGGAGGTTACAAGGTGATCAGGTTGTCCCATGGGGGGCTCACAGTCTTAATCCCCATTTTACAGATGAGGGAACTGAGGCCCAGAGAAGCTAAGTGACTTGCCCAAGGTCACACAGCTGACAATTTGCAAAGCTGGGATTTGAACCCATGACCTCTGACTCCAAAGCTCTTTCCACTGAGCCAAGATAAGGAGCTCTGTTTTGGACATGTTAAGCTTTAGGTGACAGGAGGACATTTAAGTCGAGATGTTTTGAAGGCAAGAGGAACTGTGAGACTGCAGAGAGAGGGAGAGAGAGATCAGGGCTGAAGATTTAGATTTGGGTATCATTCAATCAATCATATTGATTGAGAACTTATTGTATGCAAAGCACTGTTCTAAGAACTTGGGAGAGTAAAATATAACAATAAATAGATTCCCTGCCCACAACGAGTATCCTAGAGGGCACCTGCCACCTGACAACTAGCATCGCAGTGGTCTGCACAAACCATCAGCTTTTGGCTCATGTTCTGGTTTGGCGTGAAATAGCCCTTTTCCCCCCTTCCCCTCCAGGCTCTGTTGGGCTGACTCCCAACACTCTCTGCGGTATCTAGCACCATTGCTTCGTGAGTCCTCAGAAACTTAATAATAATAATAATAATGATGGTATTTAAGTGCTTACTGTTCTAAGCGCTGGAGTAGATAAAAGGTAATCAGGTTGTCTCACGTTGGGCTTACAGTCTTAATCCCCATTTTATCGATGAGGTAACTGAGGCACAGAGTAGTTAAGTGACTTGCCCAAAGACACCCATCTGACAAGTGGCGGAGCAGGGATTAGAATCCATGACCACTGACTCCCAAGCCTGAACTCTTTCCACTAAGCCATGCTGCTCCTACTTGCTGCCCCTCTGTTTCCAGCTCACAGCAGCATGGAGGTGGGAGTCCAAGAAAAGCTGGGGAGAAAGAGAGAGGGAAGAAGAAAAAGTTGGAGAGAGGGAGAGAGAGGGGAAGGAGAGAAAGAGAGGGAGAAGGTGAGATATGGGGAAGGAGACAGAGGGAGAGGGAGAAAGGAAGTGAGAAGGAGAGAGAGCTTTATACTTATTAAGTGTTCAATAAATACTATTGAATGAATAAAGAGAGGCACAGAGAAGTTGTGACTTGCCCAAGGTCACACAACAGACAAGTGCCTGGATTAGAACCCCTGTCCTCTGACTCCCAAGCCCCTGCTCTTGCCACTAGGCCTTGCTGCTTCTCAATTAATCCATTCATTCATTCAATTCAATTATATCTATTGAGCGCTTATTGTGTGCAGAGCCCTGTACTAAGAGAAGCAGCATGGCTCGGTGGAAAGAGCACGGGCTTGGGAGTCAGAGTTCATGCGTTCTAATCCTGACTCTGCCACTTGCCAGCTCTGTGACTTTGGGCAAGTCACTTAACTTCTCTGTGCCACAGTTACCTCATCTGTTAAATGGGGATTAAGACTGTGAGCCCCATGTGGGACAACCTGATCACCTTGTATCCCCCCCCCCCCCGCGCTTAGAACAGTGCTTCGCAACATAGTAAGTGCTTAACAACAAATGCCATCATCATTATCAGCACTTAGAACAGTGCTTTGCACATAGTAAGTACTTAACAAATACCATTAAAAAAAAGAGCTTGGTAGGGTACAATACAACAGTGAACAGACACATTCCCTGCCCACAGCGAGCTTACAGTCTCCCAAGTGCTTAGTACAGTGCTCTGCACATAGTATGCATTCAGTAAATGCTTACTGGTAATGTCTTAAATTCAGACCAACCAACCATCCTTTTAAAAATAATAATAAAAATTATGGTATTTGTTAAGCGCTTACTGAGACTGAGCCAAACCGAGCCCCCTCCTTCCTCTTCCCCTTCTCCCCCTCCCCATCCCTCCCGCCTTACCTTCTTCCCCTCCCCACAGCGCCTGTATATATGTATATGTTTGTACGCATTTATTACACTAATTTGTACATATTTTTTCTATTTATTTTATTTTGTTAATATGTTTTGTTTTGTTCTCTGTCTCCCCCTTCTAGACTGTGAGCCCACTGTTGGGTAGGGACCGCCTCTACATGTCGCCGACTTGTACTTCCCAAGCGCTTAGTACAGTGCTCTGCACACAGTAAGCACTCGATAAATACGATTGAATGAATGAATGAATAAATATGTACAGATTTATTACTCTATTTTACTTGTACATATTTACTATTCTATTTATTTTGTTAATGATGTGCATCTAGCTTTATTTCTATTTATTCTGATGACACGACACCTGTCCACATGTTTTGTTTTGTTGCCTGTCTCCCCCTTCTAGACTGTGAGCCCGTTGTTGGGTAGGGACTGTCTCTATATGTTGCCAACTTTCACTTCCCAAGCGCTTAGTACAGTGCTCTGCACACAGTCAGCGCTCAATAAATACGAGTGAATGAATGAATCAATCATCATCATCAATCGTATTTATTGAGCGCTTACTGTGTGCAGAGCTCTGTACTAAGCGCTTGGGAAGTACAAGTTGGCAACATATAGAGACAGTCCCTACCCAATAGTGGGCTCACAGCCTAAAAATGAATGAATGAATGAATAAATACCATTGATTAATTGATCCTCTGGGCCAAACGCTGAATTTTCCAACTAGAGAGAAGCTACACGGTGAGCCCACTGTTGGGTAGGGACTGTCTCTATATGTTGCCAATTTGTACTTCCCAAGCGCTCAGTACAGTGCTCTGCACACAGGAAGCGCTCAATAAATACGATTGATGATGATGATGATGATCTGTTACATTGCCCGCCAGGGGGTGATGGGGCGTGGGTGTGTGGGGGCGTCGTATAAGTTGTCATATAGGACTGAATCCACAAGATGGTGGTAGGGAGACATTACCGGCCTGAGCCTGACAATCCTGTGCGTAGCATTTGTTGTCTTTGTGTTCCAATGTAATGCTGTTGACTGTGAGAAGGCATCCATCAATCAATCCATCCATCAATCCATCAATCCACCAAGCGCTTAGTACAGTGCTCTGCACACAGCGCTCAATAAATGCGATTGAATGAATGAATGAATCCATCGCCCGGTCACGCGGGGAATCTCTTGGACACTCTGCCCATTAAAACATGAAAGTGTAACTTTTCTGCCCCCTTCTCGTTTGGGTGAGCGTGGTGCCAAGGGGCCAGTTAAGTTCTACTGCTCCCGAGCTCTGGATTTGTTTTTGCAGTAGTGGTGATGGTTTGCGCTGAGCCATCCACACTCTCACATCCAGTCCCCTAGGCTCAGCGGTTCACGTTGTGGCAGTGTCTGGAGGGAGAATGGGTGAAGTCTGTGCTTATGGGCTTATCTATCTCTGAGACCTCAACAGCAACCCCGGTGTGGCTTGGTGGGCTGACCAGTTTCCTTCCACACAGAGCGTTGCGAGGCTCGTGGTACTGCCGCTCATCGGAACCCTTCCCGGGCTGCAGCGGGGCTGATCATACAGGCCTTTTCAACCCTGGCCACTTTGATGCCCATGATGGAGATTGTGAGGATGTCGACTGAAGCATTTACCACGAGACTGGGGTTTGGAGTGTGAAGTGTGGCCTGAGAGATTTAGGGAAAAATGGGCTGAAGAGGTTGAAGGGGTTGATTCTGCAATGGATTTGGATGTGGATATTGATATGTACATTGCAGGGTAGGGACCGTCTCTATATGTTGCCGGCTTCTACTTCCCAAGCGCTTAGAACAGTGCTCTGCACACAGTAAGCACTCAATAAATCGGATTGAATGAGTGAATGGGGATGAAGGCTTAGACCCTCTGCCCTAGTTCACTCCTCACCTGAATCTTCCCTTGTGTTCAGTCATGTTTATCTGTGTTGGAGCTCAAAATTCTGTGTGGAGATTGTTCTCAGGACACAGATGGAGAAAGGACACAGTGACCACCAATGCTGTCCTCTGGGGGCTGACTGCATCAATATATTCATTCATCCAATCATATTTATTGAGCGCTTATTGTGTGCAGAGCACTGTACTAAGAAGTGCTTGGGAAAGTACAAGACAACAATTAACAATGATAATGCCTGCTCACAACAAGCTCAGAGTCTAGAATCACGGTCACAGTCCAGACCCACTAGGGTCTGGGTTAGTAGAGACACCCATTTCAAAGAAAGTGGTTGTGAGGGTTAAAGGTCAGTGCTGTTAGGGCCGGACTGCCAGATCTTTTTCTGGTTGGGGCTGGACTACCAACTATTTTGTTAATAAAATAGAAACCATCAGACAAGGCCTTTCCAAAGCCTTTCCATTACCTCTTCAGCTCTCCTACTTTCTCCTACTCCTTCTTTTCCTGCCCAGTTGTTCCACATCTATTAATCAATGGTATTTATTGAGCACTTACTGTATGCAGAGTACTGTGCAAAGCACTCGGAAGAGTACAATACCATGGAGTTGGTAGCAGTTTCTTAGGCAGAGGTTCCCCTGCCTGATTTCTAAAGCCTCCCTTTCTACCTGTTCCTCTGATCCCATCCTCTTACCTGCTGAAATCACCTTCCTCCACCTTTCTCCCCTTCATAACTGCTGTCTTCCACCTCAAATGGCTCCTTCCTCTCTGCCTTCAAACACATTCCGGACTCCCTAATACTACCTCTCTATCTCTCTATCTCCCAGCTCCATTTCTTGTCCAAACCCTTTGAATGGATTTTATACATCAGCTGTCTTCATTTCCTCTCACCCAGTTCTCTTGATTCACTACTCTGGTTTCTCACCCCTTCCCTCCAAGAAGACCATACTCTTCAGGTTCGCCACTGACTGCTTCAGCCCAACCCAGTGTGTTCTACTTTGTCTTAGCCTACTTTGATCTCTTTGCTGCTTTCCATGGCACTTATGTACAGATCCATAATTTATTCATTTATTTATTTGTTAATATATCTGTTATTTAATGTCTGTCTCCCCCTCTAGACTGTAAGCTCCTTGAGGGCAGGGAGTGTGCCTACCAACTCTGATATACTGTACTCTCCCAACAGCATAGTATTCTGCACACATTGTGATCAATAAATATGACTGATTAAATGATTCAACCCAGATGACGATACTCCCCACCGTGAAAGACTTTCATGTCTTGGTTTCACTGAGAAGTTCCTCACCTGATTGTCCTCCTATCTCACTGAACGTTCCTTCTCAATCTCGCTCCCTAATTCTTCTTCGACCCTTTTCCCTAACTGTGGGTGTCCCTCAAAGTTCTGTTCTGGATTCCTAGTCAAACACTTCTGCATTCATTTTACTGGGGAGATCACTATTTGCATGCCTTTAACCAATCAGACAATCAATTAGTAGTATTTATTGAACACTTATTTTTTGCAGAGCACTATAGTAAGCACTTGGTAGAGGATGAGAGAATCAGTAGACCTTTATATGACCAGCTTTCAAATCAAACTCTCACCTCATCTACAATTCCACACCAGCTCCTGCTGGCATCTCAAACCTAGCATGTCCAAAACCGATCTTCTTATCTTCCCATCCAAATCCTGTCCTTCTCCTAACTCTCCTATCTCTGTCACCCACACTGCCATTTTCCCTATCCTCTTCCCTATCCCGGAAGACTGCAGCCTTGGCATCATCTTTGAGAAGTAGCATGGCTTAGCGGAAAGAGCATGGGCTTGGGAGCCAGAGGATGTGGGTTCTAATCCTGGTTCCACCACTTGTCTGCTGTGTGACCTTGGGTAAGCCACTTAACTTCTCTATGCCTCAGTTACCTCATCTGTAAAATGGGGATTAAGACTGTGAGCCCCACGTGGACAACCTGATTACTTTGTATCTACCCCAGCGCTTAGAACAGTGCTTGGCACTTAACAACTTAACTTGGAACTGTAAGCCCTTAACAAATACCATAATCATCAACATCATCATCATCACTACACAACTGTCTGTTAGTCCTCCCATACGTTCATCTGCTAATTCTTACCAAGTCTTCTTCCATAAGCTTTCCCAGACCCACTCTATCCATTCCCCCCAGCAGCTACCGCTGGCGCTGGCTCTGGTCCATCACAATGAAGTACTGTTTTGTCCTCCTTGCTGGCCTCCCTGCCTCTAGCCTCTCCCCCCTTCAGTCCCTAGTCCAGTGTCTATCTTGCAATGTCACACTCGCTGCCTTAGAAACTTCCAGTGGTTACCCATCTCATTACACATTAAGGCAGAATGCCTTACCCCTGGCTTCAAAGTCTTCCCCTCCAGCTCTCTCTATTTTATACGTTGGCTCTCTAATCTGGCTAATCCCCAGTTTGTATGATTCTGTCCTCCCTAGCTCCCCTTCTACCTGTACCATGCTCTCGACTTTCTCACCTCTGACTCCCAACTCATGCAGTTTCCCAGGACTGGAGCTCTCCTTCCCTCTTTTGCCTTGGTTCCCTCACATCTGCCAGACTAGAGCTCTCCCCATCTCTAAAGCCCTCCTAAAATCCCAACTAATAATGATGATAATAGTTGTGGAACTTGTTAAACATTTACCATGTGCCATACACTGTGCTAAGAGCTGGGGTAGATAAAAACAATCCTATCAGACATAGTTCCTGTCCTACTTAAGGCTCAGAGTCTATATATTCAATCGATCAACAAAACAATCATAATTATTGAGTGCTTACTGCGGGCAGAGCACTACTGTAAATACTTGGCAGAGTATGATATAACAGCTGGTAAACACCCTGTCCACAGTGAGTCTACAGTCTAGTGCCTCCGTTTTCTCATCTATAAAATGGGACTGTGAGCCCCATCCAGGACAGGGACTGTGTCCAACCTTATTTAATAATTTTGGTATTTGTTAAGCGCTTACTCTGAGCCAAGCACTGTTCTAAGTGCTGGAGTAGATACAAGGTAATCAGGTTGTCTCTTGTGGAGCTCACAGTCTTAATCCCCATTTTACAGAGGAGGTAACTGAGGCACAGATAAATTAAGTGGCTCACTAAGGTCACACAGAAGACAAGTGGTGGAGCCAGTATTAGAACCCACGTCCTCTGACTCCCAAGCCCGTGCTCTTTCTGCTAAGGCACACGTGCCTAGTTAACATTTGCTTGTATTCACCCCAGTGCTTAGTACAGTGCCCGGCACATAGTAAGCGCTTAATAAATATCATACTCATTATTATTATTATCACTAGAGGAAGAGAAAATGGGCATTGAATCCCCATTTTACAGATGAAAACACTGTAAAAAAGCAAATTGAAGTTAAGTATGTTGTCCAAGGTCACAGAAGAAGCAAGTAATGGAGTCCTAGTCCTAGTGGAAAGAGCACAGGCCTGGAGTCAGAGGCTGGGTTCTAAACCCAGCTTTGCCAGTTTCTTGCTGTGTAAAATCTT
Organism: Tachyglossus aculeatus; assembly: GCF_015852505.1. Classification (NCBI taxonomy): domain Eukaryota; kingdom Metazoa; phylum Chordata; class Mammalia; order Monotremata; family Tachyglossidae; genus Tachyglossus; species Tachyglossus aculeatus. The sequence continues at coordinate 149,559,897 of NC_052066.1, read as the reverse complement.
GAGCAAGTCACTTCACTACTTTTGTGCCTCAGTTACCTCACCTGTAAAATGGGAATTCAATACCTCATCTCAGAGAAGCAGCATGGCTCAAGACAAGCAGTGCAGCTCAGTGGAAAGAGCACGGGCTTTGGAGTCAGAGGTCATGGGTTCAAATCTTGGCTCCACCAGTTGTCAGCTGTGTGACTTAACTTCTCTGTGCCTCAGTTACCTCATCTGTAAAATGAGGATTAAAACTGTAAGCCCCCCGTGGGACAACCTGATCACCTTGTAACCTCCCCAGCGCTTAGAACAGTGCTTTGCACATAGTAAGCGCTTAACAAATACCATTATTATTATTATTATTACTATTATTATTATCTCCCTCCTAATTGAACTGTGAGCCCAGTGAGGGATAGGGACTGTAGCCAATCTGATTATCGTGTCTTTACCCCAGCACTAATTACAATCTGTTTATTGTTATATTGTACTCTCCCAAGCACTTTACACAGTACTCTGCACACAGTCAGTGCTCAACAAATACAATTGAATGAATGAATAATCATTGTGGTATTTCAATCAGTCTATCAAAGGTATTTATTGAGTGCTTACTGTGCGCTCTGCACTTGGGAGAAAATGTAGGAGAGCTGGTAGACGCATTCTCTGCCCATAGTGAGCTCATTGTTCTGAATACTTTGTAATGAGCTTGGAAGAGGAACCCCTGGACCAGGGGAGAATGAAGATCATCCTACCTTGAGGAAGAATGTTGAAAGGCAGGTAAGGCGGGCTCACAGTCAGTGAGAGTTGAGTAACTCTGATTAGAGTAAGAGTTTGGCTGCAATAGTCCCACAGTATGGATGCCCTATACTCAGAGTTGACTGCATTTCATAGCAACACAACTCACGCGCGCGCGCGCACACACACACACACACACACACACACACACACACACACACAAAAAATCTCCTTTTCATCTCTTCCTCTATAGTGACCCACCCACTAGGATGGGGATCACACGGGGACCACATGGGGGCGAGGAAAATGATGGGAATTTTGTGTGTGTGTGTTTGGGGAAGAGAGGAAGTGGATCCCATTCCCATGGCATGAACCGTCCCCAGGATCCAGGCTTGCTTGGTTGACTTCAGGTGGAACTTCCCTCCATTTCAGCAAGAAGTAAACCTGTTGGAGGGGTGGGGGCTCAGTATGGAGGTGCTCCTGGGGGGCTCTGAAACTCTTAATTTGAAAGTTCTGGCCTTTCAAACGTGGCCCATCACATAAGGCATCTGTCAGTCAATCAGTGGTATTTATTGAGCACTTCCAGTGTATGTTCAGAGCACTGTATTAAGCAGTTGGAAGAGTGCTATACAACAGAATTCCCTGCATGTATTGAGCGAGAGGAGGGCAGCCCTCCGCCAAGAGGGCTGAATGCCCCAGGGAGCCAGTGGAACCGGGAGGACTCAGAAGGTCATGGTACTTTCGCATGGCAGTGGTGGGAACTGAGGTAGGAAAGATGGCAGAAAGCAGCAGACTCAGGAGATCTTTGGGGAGAGGAGAAACAAGACAGCCTGGAGAAAGCCCTGATGTGGGAAGTTGCTCTGGCCCTTGTTACTCTTCCATGCCCCCGACTCTTCTCCAAGTCACTTGTCCATATACTTTTTTGTTATTATTGGTATATTTCCCCCCACATCCTGGGAGACATCTTTATCAACAGCCTGCATTGGACATCTCCTGCTTGATAAGCACTGGGTTTGGGGTACATCCAGGACAAGTAATGGGGGAGGTCTCTACATATGGGGCGCTGACAGTCTAATAAACCACCTTTTTGCCATTTGGCTCTACTCTGCCCTGCTCTTGCACGTTCATCAGTTTGTCTGCTGGTTTCCCATGTTAGATTGAAATGTGTCCAACCTGATTTGCTTGTATCCTCCTCAGCGCTTAGTACAGTGCCTGGCACACAATAAGCACTTTACAAATATTTTTGTTATTACTGGAAGCTTCTCGAGGATTTTGTTCATGTCTTATGCTTTTGCTGTCACCCAAAAGCTCAGAATGGGATTTTGTACCTCAAAGACTCTCAAGCAAGTAGGCAGAAGAGTGTTTGGGCCCTCATAGGTGCTTAAGCCAACCCCCTCAATTGATCAATGGCATTTACTGAGTGCTTACTGTGTGCAAAGCACTGTGTTAAGCTCTCTTGCTCCTTTGGTTGCATTTTTTTTTGGGGGGGTGGGGCAGAATGGATGCCAATTTGTTTGAAACTCCAGATGCCCACCCAGGAACTATTGCTAAATGGTCAACAACCTTGCTCAGTGGATGTCATTGATGTTGCCCATGCCAACAAACAACAGTGGCACTCCTGCTGACCAGTGGGACTAGGATGATTAAGATCCATTCATTCATTCAATTGTATTTACTGAGTGCTTAATGTGTGCAGAGCACTGTACTAAGCACTTGGAAAGTACAATTCAGAAACAAATAGAGACAATCCCTACCCAACAATGGGCTCACAATCCAAAAAGATCCCTGACAACTCATCTTCTGGGGTGGAGGGAGTGGGAGAGACCTGTTTCCCATCATTATCATCAGAGGAGGGGCAGGATTTTATTATTTTTTAATGGTATCTGTTAAGTGTTTATTTTCTGCCAAGAACTATATTAGACACTGGAGTGTATATGAGATAATCAGGTTAGATGCTGTCCCTGCCCAACATAGGGCTCACAGTCTAAATAGGAGGGAGTGGGATTTAATCCCCATTTTATGGATAAGGAAACTGAGGCGTGGAGAAGCTAAGTAATGTGTCCAAGGTCACACAGCAGACATGTGGTAGAGCTGGGAATAGAACCCAGGTCCTTTGACTCTCAGGCCTGTGTTCTTTCCACTAAGCTTTGCTGCTTCTCACAGTTGAATTTGAGTTGTTCCTGGGGAGGAGAGAAAAAGCCCCATCTCTTATCAATTGAGGTTGGCAGGAAATTAAGACTGGGGAGATAAGAAAGCTGAAGGATTCAGGACAAAATTGTGTATCAATGGGTAATTATTCACTCTTCATTTCCCATCTGGCTCTGTGTTCACATGGTCCGTTGCCTTTCATTTTAGGTCAGAAATCCCAAGGATGTTCCATCAATCCCATTACCTGTATCTGTATATTATCCAGTTAATTCTGACTCCACATATGCCTGGATTTTCTGGATATTTCAGGGAGGGCCTCAGTGCAAAATATCTGGGTTATTTGGGATGTTTAGAGCTCAGCGACCAAGATCACTTGACTTTCCTGTGGGCCCTAAGCTCCTTATGGGCAGGGGACACTGTTATATTCACCCAAATGCTTAGTGCAGTGTTCTGCACAAAGTAAGAGCTCAATAAATATAACTGATTGCTCAATTTGTAGACACACGCGTTTTCCTCTTGCTTGGGGAAAGAATTGTAGGGGAGCTTTCGAAAGGGAATGGTAGCAGGGTTATAAATCATGTAAGGAATGGGAAATCAGCCGGCACTTAGTCAAAAAGTCATTTCTCAGGTGCCTTTCCTCCTTTGGAAAGGGCCTTCTGTGGGCTAACAGGCTGACACTCTGAAACAGCCGTGGGAGCCTTGGATCCCCTAGGGAGAAAAAGCCACTCAGTCCTCTGACGCTCAGGTCCTTTCTCTTCAGCATCATCATTCCAGCCCGCTGGCGTCTCTGATGGGCAGAGAAGGGAACGAGGAAATAGTTCAAGAAAAACCGTACTGGATCGTTGGACAAAGAAAATTCTTATTTTTTCCGAGTGAATCTGACAGCTCGCTAATCAGTGATTTATTTAGTTAGTGACTCACTTTGAATCAGCACTCAGGGCTGGAGTTTTTGGCTTCCTGGTTGTCTGATTTAAACCTGGTGTGATTCAGGATATCAGCATTCAGGATACAAGGATTCAGGATTTTGAAGTGAAGATGTCTAGTGTTCTATAGCCAAGCTTAGATTGGTTTCTTTTTAAAAATCCTCCTTGCCCAGAGTGAGAAATGCCTCTCTACCAACCTCCGACAGCCCCACCAAGCTAAAAATGTAAACCTTCTCCGCCTCCTCCCTGGGAGATCCCCAAGCTGGTGCTGAAATGGGTGCCACCCCCTTCCCTCCTTCTCCCTGCCCCTGCCCCTTTTCCCCCAGCCCCACAAAGGAGGTGCTGAAGTCCTGGCTAGAATTGAAGATCCTCAGAGCAGGAAGATTCGGGTTCGGGGTTTTGACAGTAAACTTCAACTGGTAATTATCTCTTCCGGAGAACCCAGATTTTCAGGGTGTGGCTTAAAAGCCTTTTCATAAATATTGTATGGCCTTTTAACTGTGCAATGTGCCTCTGTGACATTAAAGAGGATACTGTGGAGGGAGGGAAGATAACCAATTTATCCACCAATAGCATACTCTTTTGGCACAAAAGGACATTCTTATCTGCACATCCCATAATGAGAGGGCAGACGCGGAATTATTGCTCGAGCTCCTTGGGTGGGGAGATGCAGGCGAGACGAGCAGCTGGAAACGTTTAGATTCCCCCCCACACCCCACCACGAACCACGATTTCAAGAACAGAAGAACTAACTCGAGTTTGCCTTTTCCTGTGTTTTTTTTTTTCCCAAGCCTAGGCAGAGAGAACTTCTTTTTACATGATGTCAGACTGCGAGGGACTCGTCGTGGGTGAGTGCCAGATTTATATTTACCCCAATCCCCCAGCAGCCGTACAGAGAGAGTCAGGCTCAGATTGCAAAGTCTCTCTTTTACACACACACACACACACACACACACACACACACACACACACACACACACACACACACACACACACACACACACACATGCACACACGTTGGAGTTCGGACATCAAGTTGAGTCAGAATGTCAGAAAGGAAAAACAGTTCAGAAACAATGTCTGCTCGAGCTGCTTTGGTTTTGTCCCTTTTTTTGGCCTGCAAAAAACCCAAAACAACCCTTCCCTGATTAGTCTGAAATAACCGGTTTAGTTTGGGAAAATGGTCTGAGTTTCTGGGGCAAATCATCGTGCCGTTCTCTTCTCGGTGGACGGTGGAGCCTCTAGAGGAAGAATGTCTAGGAAATGTTCTTGAAACGAATCCTCTGCGTGTGTAAACATCTCGGACAAGCCTTTTCCAGCTCAGAGACTCCGCAGGAAAGGAAGTCTAGATGTAAACACACGGCAGACCAAATCTAACTCTTGAAAGGGGATTGGGTTTGGAGTCGGTATGCCTTAAACATTTCATCGATAGCAAGTAGGGTCACGTAGTTGCAAACATGGTTGGCGGATTTAAAAACTTGGCTGAGATGTCATGTGGCTGGACTTCATTCGTTCAGGGTCATGTAATAATAATAATGATGATGGTATTTATTAAGCACTTAATATGTGCGAAGCACTATTCTAAGCACTGAAGCACTGTGCCCCTTCATGCTTCCTTCCCTCCACCCTGGGCTCCCACCCATCCACGACCCACATCTTCCTTCATGTGACTCTCTGCATAAGAGCAGCTGCTGACAGTTGAGAGTAGTGAAGCAGCGTGGTTCAGTAGAAAGATCCCGGGCTTGGGAGTCAGAGGTTGGGGGTTCTAATCCCGGTTCCACCATTTGTCAGCTGTGTGACTTTGGGCAAATCACTTCACTTCTCTGTGCCTCAGTTGCCTCATCTGTCAAATGGGAATTAAGATTGTGAGCACCACATGGGACAACCTGATTACCCTGTATCTACCCCAGCACTTGGAACAGTGCTTGGCACATAGTAAGCACTTAACAAATACCATTATTATCAACTGATGCTCCATTTTGCAGTACTATTTGGATGGGTGCCACTCCAACACTGCCATTCAGAACTGGCAGAAGGCTTTTGTGCCAGTGGGAGTTAGCAAGAGTGACAAGGACAGGTTTCCAGCTGGGTTGAAAACTGCATTATATTTTTGCTATGATAATAATAATTGTGGCATTTGTTAAGCACTTATGATGTGTCAGGCACTGTACTAAATGCTGGGGTGGTTACAAGGTAATTAGATTGGACACAGTCCTTGTCCCACCTTGGGCTCACAGTCTTAATCCCCATTTCACAGTTGAGGTAACTGAGACACAGAGAAGTGATTTGCCAAAGGGTCACACAGCAGAAACATGGTAGAGCCAGCACTAGAACTCAGGTCCTTCGACTCCCAGCCCTTTGCTTTATCCGCTAGGCCTCACTGCAAGCAGCCCTACCAACACCTCTACTAATCATTGATTCAAAATCATTTTATTCTATCAAAGGTACTTATTGGGTGCTTGCTTTGTGCAGAACACTGTACTAAGCACTTGAGAGAGTACAGTACAACAGAGTTGGTTGATAGACACTGGCAGGGGGAGACATACACTAATGAACATAAATAATTTATAATATTCAAAGAAAGACAAAGGAAAAACTTAAGGGGGGCTCTTTCTTGCTGATTTTAGCATTATTATCAGCATCAATGGTATTTATTGATAGCTTACCGTGTGCAGAGCACTGTATTAAGTGCTTGGAAGCATACAGTTTATCTCAGAAGACAGCTAGTAACTTGACTATCCTCTCTTCTTCAAGCCATGGCATGAAGAGCTTAAATTGCATAGACTGAGGAGGTTATTTCAGGAGGACAGAGATGATATTTAGCCCATGCCTGGTGTGAAGTATGGAACTGGTGTCGCTATGTGTACTAGCATGTGGGTAAAATTTCTCTTTGCAGTCATGTTGCCCAGTAGCTTAGAAAGCTCCTACTCTTTCAGGAAATTAGTGGTGAATCTTCTCAATAGCGTGTCTGGGGGCTGGGTGGCCAAGAAGAGATTGGTGGGGATTTGAATAATTTTGAAAGGGCAAAGTCACAAGTGAAATACTTCTATTGAGAAAGTTTCTTCCATGTTCAGAGAGTTAGAAAATTCCTCCAGGAAATAAACTTTATTTTATTCCAAAGTTAATTTATTGTCTGCTTTTTGTAATTATTGGTAATGCCTGTTTGTATGTGACTTTGACAATAGTACTACTAGTATTTATTCAGAGCTTACTGTGTGCACAGCACTCTACTAAACACTGGGAGAGAATACACAGGTGGGAATTTGACATGGTCCCTGTCCCTTGGTTGGTGGGGGTGGGGAGCACTCCACAATTTAAGAATATAAGGTACTCAGTTCTGTAGTTTGATTTCATTTATGAAAAACTCTTAACCTTAAGAAATGTAGTTCAGTATTAATACTTTAGAGGAAACAAGGGGTTGAAAGTAACATCCCAGCAGATATGAGTTATGGAATTTATTAAGCGCCTACTATATACCAAGCACTAGGATAAGATAGAAGATAATCAGACCAGACCCAGTCCCAGTCTCATACACACTCATATCCTAAGTAGGGAAGGCAAACATCTTTACCCCCATTTTAGAGATGAAGAAATTGAGGCCCAGAATGGTTAAATGATTTGCCCAAGGTCACTCAGCAGGCCAGAGGCAGAGGTAGGGTTAGAATCCAGGCCTACTACCAAGACCCCATGAAATCTCATCTCCTCCAGGAAGGCATTCCCCAATTAATTTGCTTCTCCCCAGTAAGTGCTCAATTAATATGATTGATTCTCCCAACTACCACCTCCCCATTTATGCATTCATAGCCATCAGTAGTATTTTTGTACATATCAATTTATGTACTCTCTTATTTAAGTACCAATTTATTCACCTGTCCATCTTTCCATTCTCTTCTTCCTCTTAGCAATAATCTATTCTGAGTCTCTCTTACCATACTGATTGCAAAATCCTTTGGGGTAGGATTATATCTCTTGTTTCTGTTGGACTCTCCCAAGTGCTTAGTACGGTGATCTGCACACAATCGGTGCTCAATAAATACTGTGGATTGTTGGGTCTCCTGACTCTCTGGCCCAAGCTCTTTTTTTAAGGGCTTGCTATGTGCAACTGTCCTGAGTTCTGGGGTAAATACAGGATAATCAGGTCCCACATGGGGCTCACAGAATAAGAAAGAGGGCAAACAGGAATTGAATACCCATTTGGCAGATGAGGGAAATGAGACACAAAGAAGTTAAGTGACTTGCCCATGGTCTCACAGCAGGTACATGGAAGAGCAGGGATGAGAACCCATGTCCTCTGACTCGCAGGCCTGGGCTCTTTCCACTAGGCCTTGCTGCTTCTTTTACCCTAGGCCATGCTCTCCGATGAAGCTCTGAGCCTAGAATCACTGTGAAGCTGGTATTGTATTTATAGTAATGAGCATATGCATTCATAGAAATATAGTCACATGAACAGCTTGTAATCCGTAGCTGCCAATTAAAATCTCCTGACAATTGGATCTATTGCTCAGATGATTTCCATTTTGGTCTTTGACTAGCAAAACCTCTGTTTGGTGTAATTTTCCCAAGATGAAATTTGACCAACTATTGACTGCTTCAGCATGGACTGGTGGGATGAAAGTTATCTGATGTCAAAATGTTTGAATTTCTTGCCATTCATTTTCCCAATATGCAGTTAAGAGGAAGATACAACAGCTAGACACTTGAGAAGGACGTTTGTCGGTTTTTATTTTGTTTTTAAATTTTCCTCATTAGCAATTACTGACACCTGACACACTCCTGTAGGATGCTGGACATGGATTTACTGCCATTCTTACATGCCGATAAAAGCCAACATATCAATTATTCAAGCACTTCCCCTTTCGCAAATGGTATCCATCTAGAGTAGATCTGCTACATCTTTTTACACTTCCAGCATTTTGATTAGAGAACTGTGGGTTACAACAGTGGCTGCTCTTTCCTTAACTTTTGTCTTCAAGGAAACCTGTGAAGTCAAAGTCCCTGGCACTGTGTTTGAAGGAAAATAAGAGGGGTGAATGAGAAGGTTATTACTCTTTATCAATATTCATTGTAAAGAGCATATGGTAATGGGTCGTACTCTGGAATGGCTTCAAGCAGAATTGCCAGAAACAGTGGGGACCTCTCATAGTCTTGCAGCATCCAACCGGGATGATAGAGTTTAGAGATGCCAGAAGCGGCCCAGGGGTTTTCACTCGCACTTACCTTATTGGTATTTTAGGGAAATTTGTTAGGGAAACAAGAGGAAGAGACTAGATTTCAGTTTGATCGCAGTGTCAAGAGATCCCCTTGAGCCTGTCTTGCTGGTTTATGGACATGCTGACTGATTTTTGCCTGGGAATTCCTGCAAAGATTAAGGGAATGGAGTTCCAGAATGTTCTCTATGGGCACAAGAATCATTTCATGTAAGCTATACATTCAAATCCTGCTGAAAACTCACTTCTTCTGTGAGATCCGATTTTTGGGTCTTCCCAGCCCTGCTTAGAAGCTCCAGATCAGCCAAGTTAGGAGTACAAGGGAAACCACTGGGGGTGAAAACTACAGCTCTCCTTCCCACTCCTCTGAGGGAAACCTGAGGGACCCCCATCATCCCAGTAGAGCTGGCACCATGTGTAAACCTCTCGAGGGTGGGGAGTTGGCTCAGACTTCTTTTCTCTGTTCCTCTAGTCTCTTGTTCAGTGCTCTGCAAACAAGGCACTCTTCAAGCAGCACTGTTTAATGATGAAGATTTCAGAGGGTCTGTCACCCTGACTAATTTCCACCGACCTCATGGCTTAGTGAGAAGCAGTGTGACTTAGTGGAAAGAGCCTGGGCTTGAGAGTCAGAGATTGTGGGTTCTAATTCCATCTCCACCACTTGTCAGCTGTGTGACTTTGGGCAAGTCACTTAACTTTTCTCAGTTACCTCATCCGGAAAATGGGGATTAAGACTGTGAGCTCCATGTGGGACTACCTGATTACTTTGAACCTACCCCAGAGCTTAGAACAGTGCATGGCACATAGTAAGTGCTTAACGTAGACTATCATTATTAATAGCAGGGGAGGAAGAGCAGAATGAGGATTGGGTTGGATTCCCAGTGTTCACTGAAGTTCTGACTTGGCCTCAGCCTGACTTCCACATTCATTCATTCATTCAATCGTATTTATTGAGTGCTTACTGTGTGAAGAGCACTGTACTAAGCACTTGGGAAGTACAAGTTGGCAACACATAGAGACGGTCCCTACCTAACAGTGGGCTCACAGTCTAGAAGGGGGAGACAGAGAACAAAACAAAACATATTAACAAAATAAAATGAATAGAATAAATATGTACAAATATAGAGTAATAAATACGTACAAACATATATACAGGTGTTGTGGGGATGAGAAGGAGGTAAGGCGGGGGGGATGGAGAGGTGGGGGGGGGAGGAAGGAGCGGGCTCAGTCTGGGAAGGCCTCCTGGAGGAGGTGAGCTCTCAGTAGGGCCTTGAAGGGAGGAAGAGAGCTAGCTTGGCGGATGTGCGGAGGGAGGGCATTCCAGGCCCGGGGGATGACGTGGGCCAGGGGTCAACAGCGGGACAGGCAAGAACGAGGCACGATGAGATTAGCGGCAGAGGAGCGGAGGGTGCGGGCTGGGCTGTAGAAGGAGAGAAGGGAGGTGAGGTAGGAGGGGGCGAGGTGATGGAGAGTCTTGAAGCCCAGGGTGAGGAGTTTCTGCCTGATGCGTAGGTTGATTGGTAGCCACTGGAGATTTTTGAGGAGGGGAGTAACATGCCCAGAGCGTTTCTGGACAAAGACAATCCAGGCAGTGGCGTGAAGTATGGAATGAAGTGGGGAGAGACAGGAGGATGGGAGATCGGAGAGGAGGCTGATACAATAATCCAGATGGGATAGGATGAGAGCTTGAATGAGCAGGGTAGCGGTTTGGATGGAGAGGAAAGGGTGGATCTTGGCAATGTTGCGGAGGTGAGACTGGCAGGTTTTGGTGACGGCTTGGATGTGAGGTGTGATGGCTTGGATGTGGCTTGGATCTAGGGCCTATGCTAATTGGCCTGCATTTTGAGGTTTTCTTGACTGGGATCCGGGTGTCCTGAAGCACTGGGGAAGCCCTTGAACTTGCTCCATGTAGACCTTGAGCCATTGCCTAACCACTGACATCATAAAATGAGCTGGGGAACTTCTCAGAAAATAGCCCTTCTGGAAATGTCATTAGAGCCTGAAAACACTGACCTCCTGAAACTGATTAGCTCACACACACACACTCTCATATACACATACATACGCACACATGCATGCATATGCACTCATATACACACACCCACATTTACACATGTGCACGCATACACTCACACATATTCACACATGCATGCCCACCGTTGCATTCACATGCACATACATACCCATATTTATGCACGCACACACACACACACACACACACACACACATCAATCAACCAATCAAGTATATTTATTGAGCGCTTACTATGTGCAGATCACTGGACTAAGATCTTGGGAGAGTACAATGCGACACAATTAGCAGACATGTAATGAGCTTACAGTCTAGAGGATACACACATATGCATGGTCACACATGCACTCACATACACACTCATACCCACATTTACACACACTCCTGAACACTCATACGTACACTTGCATGCACGTGCATGCGCGCGCGCACACACACACACACACACACACACACACATGTCATCCTGAACTAGAAGAATCTGGAGGGAATATGTGCACTGTGACAAATCTCTGGGCCCACCCATTGAATCACAAACAGGCTTGGGCACTAAGGAGTGAGCTAGAAAACACTCTGTTGCCCAAGAGCACACCCAAATTTGCTGTGCAGTGTGTTTCCAGGATAAAAATCCCTTGTTCTGCAGATTCAGAATAAAAAGTTTGGTGTTAACTTACACTCAATGGACTTCCTTCTTATCCCGGCCCTGCCAGTGGATTTTGATTGAGCCAGGCAGAAAATGAGATTTAAAGGGTGGGGTTCACTGAATGGGAGTTTCTGAGGGTAGATGGCACCTACTACACCCTGGGCCTTCAGTAACTCTGATTCATTCATTCATTCAGTCAGTCAGTCATATTTATTAAGCACTTACTTTGTGCAGAGCACTGTACCAAGTACTTGAGAAAGTACAATGCAACAATAAACAGTGACATTCCCTGCCCACATCGAGCTCACAGTCTAGAGGGGGCCTCACACTGGGCAAAGGCTCTGCCCACTTTGAGGCATGCAGAAACTTTCATTCTAAACATTGTCTCTTATCCAGGAGTGTTGTTCACCCTAAATAGGAGAGGTAGGTCACCTGGAAGGTTTAAGAATCCAGAGTTCAGGATTGCAGACCAGCCAGAGTCCTGACGCTGAGGGAGGAGAAGAGGCTTGGGTATGCCCTGGCCTCCGATGGGCTTGCAGAGGGTGAAACCTGGAAGCTGGGATAGCCAGAGAAAAGAGAGGTAGAGACATGAAGTAGGCCACAAAACACCTACAGGAAGGGCCCCAGTCCTAGGATAGCTTTGGATCGCTCAGCTTTCAGCAAACCCACCTGCATTGATCAATCAATCAGTTGTTGTTTTTGAGCACTTGCCGTGGGTAGAGCACTGGACCAAACCCTTGGGAGAATACAATAGATTTGGTAATGTATGATCCCTGCCCTCGGGGACCTGAAAATCTAGTGAAGGAGACAGACACTAAATTAAATTACAGGTAGGAGAAGCAATAGTCTAGTAAGAGTGTGTCTATTGGTCCCTGAATAATTGTAGGAATATATATTAAGCTCTCACTGTGTGCAGTGCACTGTACTAAGTGCCAGGAACAAATATACCGGTGGAAACTATGACACATACCCTGTTGACCCGTTGTTGGGTAGAGACCGTCTCTATATGTTGTTGACTTGTACTTCCCAAGCACTTAGTACAGTGCTCTGCATGCAGTAAGCGCTCAATAAATACAATTGAATGAATGAATGAATGTTGAGCCGGGATCAGGGTGCTCACTCCTCCATCTGTCTCCCATGGGTGCCGGGAGGAGAAGCGAGATGACATATTAAAGGAGCATAACATACTAGGAGAGCAGCGTGGCATAGTGGATAGAACACGGGCCTGGCAGTCAGAAGGTTGTGAGTTCTAATCTTGACTCTGCTGCTTATCTGCTTTGTGACCTCAGACAACTCACTTCACTTTTCTGTGCCTCAGGTACCTCATCTGTAAAATGAGGATTGAGACTATGAGCCCCATGGGACAGGGACTGTGTCCATCCCAAGTTGCTTGTATCCACCCCAGGGCTTAGTACAGTGCCTGACACATAGATAAATACCATCATCATTATTATTAGGCCATGCTACTTCCCATGTTTCTTTTCTCTCACTGCCTCCACCTTCCTTCCCTCAGGACGCCCCTCCTATCTAGTCTTCTGTCCCCAGTTCCGTATCCCTGGGTACTTGTCATTGACCTGGGTCTTCCTCTTTTTCATTTAGTCCCTTCCTTCCCTCCCTGTTCCTGCTAAACTTTTCACCTCTCCTTGTTTCTCTTCTCTTTTTCCCTCTTCATGTATTTCTCTTACAGTCCTTTGTTCTCCCTCCTTCCTGTTCCTTCTTTTTCACTCATCCTGCTCTCAGAGATTTGGAGGTTCCTTGAGCTGGGGCAGAGTGGAGAGACGTTGTCCACAGTGACCCTTTTACCTCTGCTTCCCACCACTGACACCTGTTACCAGCCAAGTAGGATGGAGGACAAGAATTTGCCTTAAAAAACAAAGTAAGGGTTCACAACCACCACCCCCAAATTCACACAGAATTTGTTACATTGCAAAATAATTGTGATATTAAGAGCTTATCATATGCCAAGCTCTCTAAGTACTGGGATAGATGTGACATAGATAAGGCAGAGTCCTTGTCTGGCAAGGGGTTCACAGTATGAAGGGAGAACAGGTATTGAATCTCTGTTTTACAGGTGAAGAAACTGAAGCACAGAAGGGTGAAGTGACTTTTCCAAGGTCACAAAACAGGCAGGTGGCAGAGCCAGAGTAGAATAAAAGTCTCCTGTCTCCCAGGCATGTGCTCTCTACCCTGGCTGTGCTGCTTCCCCACGTAGTTTACACCCTTCTTACATTTGACTGACTCTCCTCTGTCAGTTCCTTGCCGATGAATAGTCTATTTTTTCCCTTATGGCTATAATTTCCTGGTTTATTCGTCTCCCAGTCCTCTTGTTTATCAACAATCCTTGGCAGAAAGCCTCCTGGATTATCATGAAGATCTCATGATTATCATGAAGATTATCATGATTAAGATCTCAGTCTTAGTCCCTCACCTCCAGTTTTCACCTTCCTGTGGAATCTGTACAGCCTCGTGGGCTCTAGAGCCAGAATTCTCAGTTGCAGGTGTCCTCCGACGGCTGTTCCTGAATTGCTGTGGGCTCAGAGGTTCCCAGCCACAGTGCTGCAGCACCTCATCCCAGGCTCCTAGGACACAGGGTTGAGTTGACCGCGTGGATAACTGGCCAAGAGCTGAAAAGCGTTGGCCCAGAAAGGTTAGCGGAACATATAACTAGTGACTAATGTGTCCCAGCAAAGTCTAAGGTTGACCCAGGGGGAGCTACCCTAGCTTCAGGGAAGGAATACTCTCCCCTAGACTGTCAGCCCTGCCTGTCTTTCCTGGCCATGATGGTTGTCTGGTCAGCTGCCAGCTTAGGAAATCCTAAGGATTTCCTAAGGATGGTATCACTCAATCATTTGTTCAATTGTATTTATTGAGCACTTACTGTGTGCAGAGCATTGTACTAAACAATTGGGAGAGTACAATACAACAATAAACAGACACATTCCCTACCCACAACGAGCTTATAGTCTAGCGAGGGGGAGACACATATCAATACAAATAAATCAAATTAAAGATATGGACATAAGTGCTGTGGGGCTGGGTGAGGGGGAAGAACTAACGGAGCTAGACAGGGTGACGCAGAAGAGAGTGAGATAAGAGCGGTTAGCATTTGACCAGCACCAAGGGAAACCTGGAATTCAGCATCCAAGGAGGCAGGTTAGAGCAGCGTGGGGTGACCAGGAAGATAAAGGAGAACAGGAGATATCTTTTACCAAGGAGAGTAATAGGAGATGAGTTAGCCGCATCTCAAGAATGTGACATTTTGGAGCAAAGTCCAAGGGGCCTGCAGAACTCTACCATCTTTTCCAGGGGCCTCAGGATCCCCCTGGGAGTCAAAAATTGTTCTTATCCCACTCTGCCACTTGCCACTTGTCTGCTATGTGGCCTTGGGCAAATCACTTAACTTCTCTGGGCCTCAGTTATCTCATCTGTAAAATGGGGATTAGGACTGTGACCCCCATGTGGGACTGGGTTTGTGTCCAACCCAATTTGCTTGTATCCACCCACCTCTTAAATACAGTGTTTGGCATATAGTCAGAGCTTAACAAATACCATCTTTATTATTATTGTTAAGACACCTTGTTTGAAAAGAGTCCGGACTGAGGCTTGAGCGCTGATTGGCTGCCTACCGTGTGTGAAGTCAGTCATTCACATTTATTGAGCGCTTACTGTGTTACAGAGTACTGTACTAAACGCTTAGGAGAGTACGATTTAATGATATAACAGACACATTCCCTGCCCACAACGAACTTACAATCTGAAGGGGATTCAAAGGGAAAGACTCTCAAGAGGCCAGTTGGGGGGAATTTTCCTAGAGTCCATGCCTAGCTGGGAAGCTAAGAGCTTTTTTCATGTTAATATCTGTCTCCAACTCTAGCCTGTAAACTCATTAAGGGCAGGGAAAATGTCTGCCAATTCTGTTCTGTTATACTGTCCCAAGCGCTTAGTACAGTAGAAGCAGCATGAGTGTAATGGTTAGAGCATAGGCCTAGAAGTAAAAAGGTCATGGGTTCTAATCCCGGCACCACCACTTGTCTGCTCTGTGACCTTGGACAAGTCACTTCACTTCTCTGTGTCCCACTTACCTCATCTGTAAAATGGGGATTGAGACTGAATCCCACATGGGACAGGGACTGTGTCCAACATGATTTGCTTGTCTCCACCCCAGCACTTAGTACAGTGACTGGCACATAGTAAGCACTTAACAAATACCATCATTATTAATATTATTACAGTGCTCTGAACATATTAAGCACTTAACAAAGGCCGATTAATTAATAAATTAATTAATTATGATTGATTAATAAATGGAATAATTGCTAGGTTTTCAGAAAGGAGGGGAGCGGAGAGAGTGTCAGTAAAGCAAAAGAGAAGAATAAAGCCAGACCTTAAATAGGACTGAAATTCAGTCGGAGTTGCTGCCCTATAAACTACAGGAGAATATTCAAGGTCTGCAACCCTATCCACTCCCTGCCCCCAACTCTGCCCCAGGCCTGCTACCAGGAAGCTGGCAGAAAGACCAAAATAGTCAAAACAGAAGAAGCAACATGGCCTAGTGGGAAAGAGCGAAGGCCTGGGATTCAGAGGGACTGTGTTCTAATCCCAGCTCTGCCAGTTGCTTCCTGTTGGATCTTGCTCAAGTAACTTTACTGCTCTGTGCCTTAGTTTCCTCATTGTAAAATAGGAATTCAATACCTCTTTTCCCTCCTACTGAAACTGTGAGCCCCGTGTGGGACAGAGCCTATGTACAACCTTTTTTTTTTTTTGCTCATTTGTTAATGGTATTTGTTAAGCACTTACTGTGTGCCAGGCACTGTACTAAGCACTGGAATAGATACAAGATAATCAGATGAGACTCAGTTCATATCCCATGCGAAGCTCATGGTCTTAATCCTCATTTTACAAATGAGGTAACTGAGGAACAGAGAAGTGAAGTGATTTGCCCATGACCACATAGCAGACAAGTGGCAGAGGCAGGATTAGAACTCAGGACCAGTGACTCCCAGGCCTATGCTCTTTCCATTAGAACACACTGCTTTTGATTATCTTGTACCTACCCCAGCACTTAGAATAGTGCTTGACAGGTAATAAGTGCTTAACATAAGTACTTAACATTAAAAACCATAAAACAGAAGGAGAGGTGCCTGGGTGATCCTAGATCTCATTTGGGGAAAGTAGAGATGGGGAAAGACTGATAAGGGAAGGAGAATTTTGCTGTCCATTTAAATACTTTAGAAAAGTCAAGTCAACCTGGGGATGGTTGAGATTCTTGGTGTGGCCTAGCCAGGTGGCTGTAGAAGTTTCTGACCCCTGTGACCAGGCTTTTGCTTGCTCTGGGGGATGGGGAGGGGATGCGAATGCTTTGACCCTAGTACTCAGCGCTTAGGGCAGTACTTAGTACATAATAATCACTTAGCAAATACCATCACCATCATTATTATTATTATTATTATTATTATTATTATTATTATTACTCACACTCATTTCTCAGTCTGGTGGGAGCCTAGCCTGGACTGAAACATTACAGTATGGTGAGAAGTGGTTATAGGCACGGGGGCTGGGAAGAATTTGAGGTCTCATGTGGGACCATTCCTTGTTGAGTGAGAAATAGGTGGCCCCAGAACTTGGTTTGAAAAGAAGCTAAATGAACCTCAGCCTCCAAGTCTGAAAAGGAAAATATGTCTACCAACTCTGTTGTATTGGACTGTCCCAAGAGCTTAGTACAGTGCTCTGCTCAGAATAAGTGTTCTTAATAAATACCATTGATTGATTGATTAAACACCCCTGTTCTTCCCTGTGCTTCATTCATTCATTCAATCGTATTTATTGAGCATTTACCGTGTGCAGAGCACTGTACTAAGTGCTTGGGAAGTGCAAGTTGGCAACATATAGAGACGGTACCTACCCAACAGGGGGCTCACAGTCTAGAAGGGGGAGAACAGTCCAGGCTCACTGTGGATAGGAAATGCGTCTGTTATACTGTTATACTCTCTCAAGTGCTTAGTTTGCAGTTCTGTAGTTCTTTGTACATGGTAAGTGCTCTCAAAAAATGCCACTGATTTACTGTTTGATTGATTGATCCAACTCTCCTGCTCTTCCCTGTACCTTAAGCTCATTGTGGGCGGAGAATGTGTCTGGTTTATTTTTATTTTGTCCTCTCCCAAGTGCTTACTACAGTGTTCTGCACACTGTAAGTGCCCTCAATCAATACCATTGATTGACTGGTTGATTGATTGGACATCTCTGCTCCTTCCTGTTCCTTTAGGCTCACTGTGGGCAGGAAATCTTCCTGTTATATTATTATTATATTGTATTCTCCCAAGCGCTTAGTACAGTGCTGTGCACACAGTAAGGACTAAATAAATATGATTGAGGGACTGACAGCGGCTCAGGTGACTTGTCGGGTTGGAGGTCAATGGCTGTTCCTTAAACAGCAGATGTGGCCTTACTTGCTCTCAATGTAAAAATCACTAATCTCTCATTGCCCCACCCTACATTTCCTTAACTACCACTGCAGCACCTCCTTGTCACCCCAGACTTGAAAGTGTACCCACTTTCTCAGTAGCCCTAGGTACATCTCTTTAAACTCTATTGCTCCCTCCTACCTGTAATGTATTTGTCTTTCCTGTGAGATTGAGACTGTAGGCTCTCTGAAGGCAGGGCTCATGTCTACTAATTCTATTATACTCTCCCAAGTGCCTAGTGTAGTGTTTTGCACAGAATAAGGGCTCAATGAGTGCTATCAGTTGACTGAGTCCCCTGCTATTAGCTTCTGAAATCGGACTGCCTACTTCCTGGCTGCCAAAGGATAATTTTGTACAGTGTTGGAGACGGGAGGGTATTGTACGTGAAAGAGGGAAGCAACACAGTATCAAAAGCACTCCAAAACTTCACAGCATTCCAGAACTGTACAAAAACGTTCAGGACATGTCACCCCACTCCTCAAAAACCTCCAGTGGTTGCTCACATCCACATCAAACAAAAACTCCTCACCACTGGCATCAAACAAAAACTCCGCCACCTTGCCCCCTCCTACCTCACCTCACTATTTTACTACAACCCAGTCCTTACATTTCACTCCTCTAATGCTAACCTTCTCATTGTGCCTCGATTTCACCTATCTCACGATGACCCCTCGCCCACGCCCTGCCTCTGGCCTGGAATGCCCTCTCTCCTCAAATCCGACAGATAATTACTCTCCTTCCTTCAAAGCCTTTTTGAAGGCACATCTCCTCCTAGAAGGCTTTCCTGACTAAGCCCTCCTTTCCTCTTCTCCCACTCCCTTCTACCTCGCCCTGACCTGCTCCCTCTGTTCTTCCCCCCCTCCCAGCCCCACAGCACTTATGTTCATAGCTAAAATTTATTTATTCCTTTAATATCTGTCCTTCTCTGTCCCACCTCCCCCACCCCGATCTAGACTGTGAGCTCGAGTGGGTAGGGAATGTGTCTGTTTATTGTTGTATTGTACTCTCCCAAAGCACTTAGTACAGTGGTCTGCACACAGTAAGCGCTCAATAAATATGATTGAATAAATTGAATGAGCTTTACATTCGGAACCTCCCACACTCCAGAACCTCACGACGTTCCAGAACCTCAGAGCATCCCCAGAACCTCAGACCACCAGAATCCTTTCAGCACCCCAGAATCCTCACAGTACTTCAGAACCCTCACAGCAACCCAGAACCCTTATAGCATTCCAGAACCCTCACAGCATCCCCCAAACCCTCACAGTAATCAATCCGTCATATTTATTGAGTACTTACTGTGTGCAGAGCACTGTGCTAAGTACTTGGGAAAGTCCGTAGACATGTTCCCTGCCCACAAGGAGCTTACTCCAGAACCCCCATAGCCCCCGCCAAAACCCTCACAGCATTTCAGAATTCTCACAGCATTCCAGGATCTCCCATTTCCTGACCAAAGTCAGAGAAGTAACTCCCCCTCCTCCCCCTCCCCCTCGCCTTACCTCCTTCCCCTCCCCACAGCACCTGTATATATGTATATATGTTTATACATATTTATTACTCTATTTTATTTGTACATATTTATTCTATTTATTTTATTTTGTTAATATGTTTTGTTTTGTTCTCTGTCTCCCCCTTCTAGACTGTGAGCCCACTGTTGGGTAGGGACTGTATCTGTTGCCAACTTGTACTTCCCAAGCACTTAGTACAGTGCTGTGCGTACAGTAAGCACTCAATAAATATGATTGAATGAATGAATGAATGAAAAGTAGCTCCCTCAGGTCAGCCTATTGACAGGCTGTTTAGTACCATGCTTTTCACACAGTAAGCACTCAATAAGTATGATTGAATGCTGCTCTAGAGAGGCCCAGAATTTAATAAATCAATCATATTTTATTGAGCACTTTTTCATTCATTCAGTCATATTTATTGAGCACTTATTGTGTGCAGAGCACTGTGTGCAGGTCACTGTATCAAGCACTTGGGAGAGTACAACACAATAATATAACAGACACAGTCCTTGCCCACAGTGAGCTTTCTTGCTGCCATCGTCATAGATGTTCTGTCCGAGGGACTGTTCTAACCCTGCTGGGGGCCTGGAATCCCACTGATTCTTAATTCTGAGCTTGCGTTTTCTTAATACTGAGCTAACATATTCTCCTTATCCAGTCAGTTAGTCAGTCATATTTATTAATGATGTGCATCTAGCTTTACTTCTATTTATTCTGATGACTCGACACCTGTCCACATGTTTTGTTTTGTTGTCTGTCTCCCTGTTCTAGACTGTGAGCCCGTTGTTCAGTAGGGACCGTCTCCATATGTTGCCGACTTGTACTTCCCAAGCACTTAGTACAGTGCTCTGCACACAGTAAGCGCTCAATAAATACGATTGAATGAATAAATGAACTGAGCGCTTACTGTGTGCAGAGCACAGTAGTGAAGCTTGGGAAAGTTCAATATAACAATATAGCAGACACATTCTCTGCCCACAGTGAACTTATAGTCTAGAATGGGAGACAGACATTAATGTAATTAATAAATTTACAGATATGGACATAAGTGCTGTGGGGCCAGGAGCGGGGATGAATAAAGGGAGCAAGTCAAAGTGATGCAAAAGGAAGTGGGAGAAGAGGAAAGGAGGGCTTAGTCAGGGAAGGCCTCTTGGAGATGTGCCTTCAATAAGGCTTTGCAGGGTTTCACCCAGCCTTCCCTGGGTGGAATTGGTGGGATAATATCTGGTGGGGTTGATCACCTGGCAGTGACATTATGTCCGTTAGACTGTAAGCACCTTGAGAACAGGTATCATGTCCACCAACTGAAGTTCTTAGTACAGTGCTCTGAACCAAGTACAAATGATCAGTAACTACCAATGACTCATTTACTGATTTGTCAAGGTCTAGCAAAGTAGAGTGGCCTAGTGGTTAAGGGCGTGGGCCTGGGAGCCAGAAAAACCTGGGTTCTAATTCCTGAGCTACCACTTATCTGCTGTGTGACCTTGGGCAAGTCATTTCACTTCTCTGTGACTCAGTTACCTCATCTGTAAAATGGGAATTAAGACTGTGAGCCCCATGTGGAACATGGACTATGTCCAACCTGAGCCCGCTGTTGGGTAGGGACCGTCTCTATATGTTGCCAACTTGTACTTCCCAAGCACTTAGTACAGTGCTCTGCACACAGTAAGTGCTCAATAAATACGATTGAATGAATCTACCCCTGCTCATAGCACAGTGCGTAGCCCATAGTAAGTGCTTAACAAATTCCATTAAAAAGAATCTCTGGAGGCAGCAAAATTCTGGTAGATTTCGGACCCTTTCCCCTCTTTCCCCGTCTCCTGTTTCCACCCTGTGGCTTATAACTGAGGGCTGGGAGAAGGATTGTTTTCCTTGGAGCAGGTCTAGGATGACAAAATCCCGCAGCACACCATCCAGGAAGCGCTGAGGCTCAGGACCAAAGCCAACAGGAAGTTGTGAAGCTGATCACATCGGCCAGTTCCAGTGGGTGGAAGGTTGCTAATCCACAATGCAAGACAATGTTATTATTATTGTTGTGATAAGTTAAACAGGAGGTGACAGGACATGCAAAAATGAATTTACATTCCACCCTGAAAGAATTTGCAAAAGTGGGTGGAGGAAAGGGATCCAAAAGGAACAGACTTAGTCTTTGTATTTGGTGTATGGTCACTTCTGTTTTCCGGCAGTAGCTGAGGCCCCAGGGAATGTGAAGGTGGGTTTACATAAACCCTCCTCCCTCCCCCCATCCCAGGCCACTTTCCTTCCTGCCTCCATCACCTTGGTCCAACCTTGAAACTGTGCTTTCTGGCTTCTGTCCTTCTCTCCTACATCTTCTTCCCCATGGACCTGAGAGCCCATAATTCCTTCCACCATTTTCCTTTCATCCGAGCCATCTCTAGATCCCAACTCCTTAAGGGAGGGTGGGACTCAGGAACCAGAAATCCACCTTCCCCAAAAAGCTCTGTCTATCAAATATCCAGTCCTCCTTGCCATCCAGGAGAAGGAACAATAAAAAGCAGAGAATCTTTAGCCTAGAAGGGTTGCTGAAGGGTAGTTCATTCAATCATATTTATTGAGCGCTTGCTGTGTGCAGAGCACTGTACTAAGCACTTGTCACAGAACCCATCCCCCCTGTTTCCAGGTAGGACTGCCCTTAAAGCAGACTGTCTCAGACAGTCAGTATTTCTTGAACACTTACTTTCTGCAGAGCACTGTACTAAGCGCTTGGGAGAGTACACTATAACATTATAACAGACACACCGCCTGTCCAGAACGATCATACAGCCTAGAGGATAGATGAGACTCCAAGAATTTTGAAAGAGGGCTAGGAGAGGAGCTAAGAATAAGACATTCAAATAAGACAAATATTTCTGGTCTTGCTGATAATTCTCTGGAGTTGAGCAATAGGAGGTTAAGAAGCCCCCAACTCTGGGCTTTGAGGATTGAGGAAAACGTCTTGGAGGAGATGGGGGCCAGGAGGATTGAAGAGAGGGGAAGGAGTGGAACAGCTCAATACATATTCAATTAAGTCCTTGACAAGGGGATTTAATTTGGTGGGTGTTGAGGGGCAGGATGGAGAATGTTGTTTCTCCAGTTCCAATATTTACTTCATTAGTGTGGAGAGAGTTGAAACATGCTCTGCATAGGAAAGCATAAACTCCAGGTATCAGACTGCACCTTTAAAGACCAGGAAAGGGTTTTTTTAAAATTTTATTTTTGTTATTGCCTTTAAATAGTAAATTCCATCAAGACAGGAATCGATTGGGTCTTTTTTCTCGATTCATCCCTAAGTACCAAGAATAGTGCCCTGCAACCTATGGATTATGCATTTATTTACTTATGGTATTTATTAAGCATTTACTGTGTGCTAAACACTACACTAACATTATGGGGTAGTTATAAAATAATCAGATCAGACACAATCCCTGCCCATATAGGGCTCACAATCTAAGAGGCGGGTAGGCATGGCTCACCATTTTACTGGTGAGAAAACTGGGAACCAGAGAGATTAAGTGACTGGAGAAATTTTTCATGATATTTGTCAAGGACTTACTATGTGTCAAGCACTGTTCTAAGTGCTGGACTAGATAAAAATTCATCAGGTTGGACAGAGTCCCTGTCCCACGGAGGGCTCGTGGTCTAAGTAGGAGGGAGATTAGGTATTGAATCCTCATTTTAAAGTTGAGAAAACTGAGGCACAGAGAAGTTAAGTGACTTGCCCAAAGTCACACAGCAAGCAAGTGGCAAAGCTGAGATTAGAACCCAAGTCCTCTGACTTCCAGATCTGTGCTTTTCCCCCTAAGCCATGCCACTTCCCAAATATCACAGAGATGGGCTTTTCAAACCCAGGTCTCCTGACAATAATAATAATAATGGCATTTATTAAGTGCTTACTATGTGTAAAGCACTGTTCTAAGCACTGGGGAGGTTACAAGGTGACCAGGTTGTCCCACGGGGGGCTCACAGTCTTCATCCCCATTTCGCAGATGAGGTAACTGAGGCACAGAGAAGTTACATGACTTGCCCAAAGTCACACAGCTAAGTGGCAGAGCCAGAATTTGAACCCATGACCTCTGACTCCAAAGCCCGTGCTCTTTCCACTGAGCCACGCTGACAATCAGTCTCATGCCATTTCCGCTAGCCCACACCGCCTCCTAGTTGCCCAATAAGGCCCCTGTTAACCATCTGACCACCATTCTCTCTAGGATTTTTCAGCCCTGCCAAGTAGGAATGACTCCAACGTGGGAGACGTTGGAGAATAATCTGAACTACTAACTTGTGATGCAGTGCTCTGCACATAGTAAGGGCTTAAAAATGCCTTTGATGATGATGCAGGGTGAGCTGTAAATTCTCGTTTAACATATTTGCCCTTCCCATAGGGAAAGGCCCCAGTGCAGTTAGAACAGTGTATCCCACTTCCCTTTGGGCTTTTGGTGAATGGAGCAGAGTAGATGCCCAGAAGCAGTGTGGCCTAGTGGATAGAGCACGGGACTGGTAGTCAGAAGGATGTGGGTTCTATTCCCAGCTCTACCACTTGTCTGCTGTGTGACCTTGGGCAAGTCACTTCACTTCTCTGTGCCTCAATTAGCTCATCTGTAAAATGGGGATTAGGACTGTGAGTCCCATGTGGGATGATCTGATTACCTTGTATCCCCCAGTGCTTAGAACAGTACGTGGCACATAGTAAGCACTTAACAAATACCAATGTTATTATTATTATTCCTCCTGGACCCAGGGATTAGCCACTATGGAAGGCTTTATTGGTAACCACACCTCAGGGATCCCCAAATATTGCAGAGCTGGATGCCCAGTTCATTCATTCATTCAATTATATTTATTGAGTGCTTACTGTGTGCAGAGCACTGTACTAAGTGCTTGGGAAGTACAAGTTGGCAACATATAGAGACGGTCCCTACCCAACAATGGGCTACCCAACAAAAAGAGGGAGACAGACAACAAAACAAAACATGTGGACAGTTGTCATCAGAACAAATAGAATTAAAGCCAAATGCACATCATTAACAAAATAAATAGAATAGTAAATATGTACAAGTAAAATAAATAGAGTAATAAATCTGTACCTACATATATACAGGTGCTGTGGGGAGGGGAAGGAGGTAGGATGGGGGGGATGGGGAGGAGGAGAGGAAAAATGGGGCTCAGCCCAGTTGAATTAGCTCAGCCAGAAGCATTTAGTACAGTGCTCTGCACATAGTAAACGCTCAATAAATACAATTGAATGAATGAATCCACTCTCCCCAGGAGGTTGCTGAGTTTGGCTCCAGGGCTTGGCCACCCTTAGATCCTGGAGCATGGCGGTCACCCTCATCCTCACCTGGTGATAGTTCTCACAGCCGCATTCCCTGGGGGTGACCACCCTGCCCCATGAGGAGGGATCCTACCACCTGCTGGCAGTGAAGAGCCATCAAAGGAGGAAAGGCCTCTGGATACACTGCACCTGAGAGGGCCAGGAGCCAAATCATCGGCAACAGGGGAGAAGTTAAAATGATTTCTTTCCAGAAAGTACAGGCCTTTCAAACCAGTGGCAGAGAGGAGGTGTTGTGTGAGGGAGGGGAGCTGGAGGTCCCCCAGCTCACCCTGCCACCAGAGGGGATGAAGGGAAGCCTGCAGGTCCCCAGGTCAGGCTGGGCCTACATCCAGAGCCGAGCAGCGGGAGCACTGGGTGGAGGGACCCCTGTGCCCGTTCCGGAGCAGCCCTCCCCACTCCCGGCACCCTGTCTGGAACTGTGCCAGCCTCTCTGGCGGGGCATATGGTGTGGCTCTGGTGAGCTGGCCTCCTGACACACTGCAGCCTAGGCCTGCTCCTCCATGGCTTTGGGCAAGGGGGCAGTGCTGCCTCAGTTTCAGTAATCACTATGGTATTGGTTAAATGCTTACTATGCTGACAAGCACCATGCTAAGTGCTGGGGCAGATACTATACAGCCAGAGCAGACACAGTCCATGTTCCATATGGGACTCACACTCCTTCACCCACCCAGCTACATGAGCCCCCAGACAGGGAGGGCAAGCTCAACCCTCTGCGCTGCCATGGAGCCCCCCGTCCAGAGCCCCTGTCCAGATGTGCCTGTCCGCCCTCCTTCCTGAGCCATGAGATGGACAGCCTCGGGGCCGAAGGGGAAAATACAATGACTTTGAAATCCTTCTTATCAGAATGGTGTCCCGGGAGCTTGTTTTCCCTATGTGGCATTCCGTTTTCTGACAAGGGGGAAGGGTGGGGTGGATGGGGAAGGAAAGGGTTAAGAATTTCAGGCCACCCTGCAAAGTGACACCACACAACTAGCTCAAAGGTCAGTTGCTGTGACCCCCCTGGTACACTTCCTATTAGAACCTGCTAGGTTTTAGAGAGAAGTCCTGTGGGTGGAAAGGAGAGCACAGGGCCACTTCAGGCCTCATATTTGCCCCATAGCCTTGTTTCTTAGGAACCTGAAGACCGCAGGAAAGAATCAATCAGTAGTATTTATCAAGCCCTTACTATTAGCAGATGACTGTACTAAGCTCTTGGGAAAATACAATACAACAGAATTAGCAAACACATTCTGTGCCCATAATGATTTTACAGATTAGAGGGGGAGACAGATTAATCTGAATAAATAAGAAATTATAACATACAATTTAAAGACATGTGCCTAAGTGCTGTACAGTAGAGGGTGGGGTGAATATCAAATGTCCAAAGGTCGCAGATCCAAGGGCATTGATGACGTAGAAGGGAAAGCGAGACGGGGAAAAGAGGCTTTAATTGGGGAAGGCCTCTTGGAGGAGATTTGACCATAATAATGCTCTGAAGTTGGAGAGAGCGGTAGTCTGATTTATATGGATGGGAAGGGAGTCCCAGGTTAGGGAGAGAATGTTGGAAAGGGGTCGGTGGTGAGATAGATGAGATTGGGGCCCAGTGAGCAAGTTGGCGATAGAGGAGCAAAGTGTGTGGGCTGGGTTGTAGTAGGAGATTAGTGAGGTGAGGTAGGATGGATGAGAACAAGGGTGATAGTCTGAGGGAGATTTTCATTCAATCACATTTATTAAGCACTTACCGTGTGCAGAGTATATTGAGCATTTACTGTGTGCAGAGTACTATACTAAGTGCTTGGGAGCATACAATATAACAATAAACAGACACATTCCCTGCCCATGATGAGCTTACAAGGGAACGTTTCTGGAGCTAACTGCAGCATAGGTTGGGGAAGACATAGGTTTCTGGGCCTCCTGTGCTGGCCCATTATCCCCTTTGGGTGAGGGCTTTCTTACCCAGGGGGCTCAGACAGGAAGTAGTAGAGGGAACAATGTCTTTCTCATTCACTATCCATTGTCTAAGAATTGCAAGGAGAGAACCTGCCTGAACGATGAAATCCAAGAAGCTCTCTCAGGTCTCTGGGAACCCACGAGGGAATTGGAACCTTCAATTAGGGGCCATTCAAGATAGATCATTTTGGATTATTCATGGTCGAATTATTCTTCTCTCGGAGTCTGGGTCACCCTCCCTTTTCATCTCAGAATCCCCCCGCCACCAACCTCTGCCCATTCCTTTAAACCTTTCCCTTCCCGCCATCCCTCCCTTGTGCATTGCAGGGTCAGGTTCTTCTTTTCTCGGCCAGAAAATATCCAGGGCTTTACACTCAGAGCAAATAATGAGATTTTTTTAACTCAAAAATGTTCCGCCAGCTATTCTGAATAGAACACAGATTTTCTTGTGGCTGTGCCTTTAATGAATCAACCAGAATAATGAAACTCCACCCTCAAACAGGAATAGTTTGTTTCCCAGTGAATCCATAGCAGGAAATAGAGGCCGATCGGTCTTGGACCTCTGAGGCGTTTTTTCTCATCCATTTTCTCTTTCGAGTATTCGCCACCGGAAATCACAATCACAAAATCATGTGTGTTCCACATTCATCCCTTTGCCTCCTGGTTTCTCTGCCGTGGGAGGGAGAATGTGCTCCGCCTGAAACGTCAACTCTGTGCCCAGGCTTCTTTCTCTCCTTGAGTCCCCTGCTTTCTCCTGCTGCTGCACTGATGGAAAGAGCAAGTGTGTGTTTGTGAGGGGGTTTCACATGCACTCCTGTGGGTGTGTTGGTTTAGCATTAGGAGTTACAAGAAGAGCTGATACAGACAGGACAAGGTGCCCCCTCTGACCAGCCCCTGCACCCCCTTCTCTTCCAGCCCTGCCAGAGCTCATGGCAGAGCGGTGCCATCTGCTGCCCAAACCAGAGTCCACAGAGAAACATACTTATCGGTCCTGGCAACAAGAGCTTCCAACCCTCCATCAATTTATAGACAAATGAGCCCTAATTGGTCTCGTCGTGAACCCCGGGGAAACACAGAGGTCCACCACACCAGGGTAGCTTCCGAAGGGATTCCAAGGGGGTCGATACCTCCGGAGGACACAGAGTGGCTTGAAGCCACTAGCCTGTAAGCTCCTTGAGAGCAGGGAACGTGTTGTACTGTAACCCCCCAAATCCTTAGTCCTGGGCCCTGCAAACAATATTCGCTCAATAAATACCATTGATTGATTGAAGCATCTGGAGCAGGGCTGAGCCCACAGTGACAAGCTGGGCTCCATGCTGGACTCTTCCCATGCCCTCTATCTCCCTTTCTATTCTCCCCCTCCCTCCCCCAAGCCAGGCTTGGGTGCCCTCCTTCCAGGTCACTCCACCTCCTTCTCCTCAGCCCCCAGAAACCTTTTTTTTTTAATGGTATTTGTTAAGCGCTTGCTATGTGCCGGGTATATTACTAAGCGCTGGGGCAGATGCAAGCTAATCAGGTTGGAAACAATCCCTGCCCCACACGGGGCTCACAGTCTTAATCCCCATTTTACAGATGAGGAATCTGAGGTACAGAGAAATGAAGTGAGTCACCCATGGTCACCAAAGGTCACACAGCGGACAAGTAGCAGAGCCAGAACCCTGATCCTTCTGACTCCTAGGCCTGTGGTCTATTCACTAGGCTACTCTGCTTCTCCCTTCTGACCTGGGAAGGGAAGGGGTGGAGACTTGCTGGGGACCACAGGCTGCAGAGAAGACTCTGGCATCCCTAGAGCCCTGCCCCAGAGGAGGAGGTGGTGATGTCTGTTTACTTGTTTTGATGTGTATATATAGCTATAATTCTATTTATTTATGCTGATGCTATTGATGCTTTTTTACTTGTTTTGATGTCTGTCTCCCCGCTTTTTGACTGTGAGTCCATTGTGGGCAGGGATTATATCTCTTTGTTGCTGAATTGTACTTTCCAAACACTTAGTACAGTGCTGTGCACACAGTAAGTGCTCAAGAGCCTGGGCTTGGAAGTCAGAGGTCATGGCTTCTAATCCTAGTTCCGCCATTTGTGAGCTGTGTGATTTTTGGGCAAGTCAAAGACTTAATCAATCAATCAATTGCATTTATTGAGCGCTTACTGTGTGCAGAGCACTGTACTAAGCACTTGGGAAGTACAAGTTGGCAACATATGGAGACAGTCCCTACCCAACAGTGGGCTCACAATCTAGAAGGGGGAGACAGAGAACAAAACCAAACATATTAACAAAATAAAATAGAATAGATATGTACAAGTAAAATAGAGTAATAAATATGTACAAACATATATACATATATACATGTGCTGTGGGGAAGAGAAGGAGGTAAGATGAGGGGGAAGGAGAGGGGGCCAAGGGGGAGAGGAAGGAGGGGGCTCAGTCTGGGAAGGCCTCCTGGAGGAGGTGAGCTCTCAGTAGGGCCTTGAAGGGAGGAAGAGAGCTAGCTTGGAGGATGTTGGGAGGGAGGGCGTTCCAGGCCAGGGGAATGACGTGGGCCGGGGGTCGACGGCAGGACAGGCGAGAACGAGGCACGGTGAGGAGATTAGCGGCAGAGGAGCAGAGGGTGCGGGCTGGGCTGTAGAAAGAGAGAAGGGAGGTGAGGTAGGAGGGGGGGAGGTGATGGACAGTATTGAAGCCGAGGTGAGGAGTTTCTGCCTGATACACAGATTGATTGGTAGCCACTGGAGATTTTTGAGGAGGGGAGTAACATGCCCAGAGCGTTTCTGGACAAAGACAATCCGGGCAGCGGCGTGAAGTATGGATTGAAGTGGGGAGAGACACGAGGATGGGAGATCGGAGAGGAGGCTGATGCGGTAGTCCAGACGGGATAGGAAGAGAGCTTGAACGAGCAGGGTAGCGGTTTGGATGGAGATTCTCTGTGCCTCAGTTACCTCATCTGTAAAATGGGGATTAAGACTGCGAGCCCCACATGGGACAACCTGATCACCTTGCATCTCCCCCAGCGCTTAGAACAGTGTTTTGCACATAGTAAGTGCTTAACAAATACCATTATTATTATTATTATTAATAATAATAGATATGATTGAATGAATGAATGAATGTGGGGGGATCCTAGAGACCTATCTTGCACCCTACTGTGCCAGAGTGAACCTCGGCCAGGGCCCCCTGTGCAAGTGAGTGTGGATTTTGTTCCACTCAGGATCAGGGCCGGAACTTAGCTGGGGGTTTGGGGCTGGGGCTCAGTGACCTTCTGTCTTAGTCTTTGCCACCCCTCACTAGGAAGGGGAAGAAGCAAGATCAGAGTGTGGGTATACTAGGACCTGCCTCAGTTCCCCTGCCTAAAGAGAAAAGGGAAATGCAAGGAAGAGGGGGAAGCCAGCTGGGGTGGAGTCCAGGATGGAGCTGGTGATGCTGGGGCCTTTTGGGGAACCATTCTGGGTGGGTCCTGGACTCCAAAGGCCTGAGGGCCCACATGGTTGCTCAGCCTGCTCAGGGCATCCCCAGGAGTCCCTGGGGCAGGTGGCGGATTTGTGCAGATGCGGGAACAGGAGAGGGGTAGTGGGAGAGGGACAATACCCACCGCCTGCATTCCCAGGGCCAGTTCCTTTGCAGCCCTGCTGCTGCTGCCACAACAGCCGCCATCAGCACTGCCACCACCAAGGGCCTGGTGCCTCCTCCTCCTTTAAAGCAGCAGACACCTGGGTGTAGTGTTGCCAACTGCTGAGAGTGAATTTTACAGACAGGGAGTCATCAATCCAGACCCTAACCCTAACCCTAACCGAAGTAGCTAGAACATGGGCTTGGGATTCAGAAGGTCATGAGTTCTAATCCTGGTTCTGCCACTCATCTGCTCTGTGAACCTGGGCAAGTCATTCCACATCTGTCTGCCTCATTTACTACGTCTGTAAAATGGAGATTGAGACTGTGAGCCCCATTTGGAACAGGAACTGTGTGCCCAACCCAATTTGGTTGTATCCACCCAAGTGCTTAGTACAGTGCCTGGTGTATAGTAAGCATTTTAACAAATATAATTATTATTATTATTATTATATAACAGATGGCAATCCCCCATCCCAGTACCAACACCTGCTGTCCACAATTTTGATCTGTCAGAAAAAAAGCCTGGAAGTCTACTTTTAATAATGACAGTAATATTATTTGTTAAGCACTGGGGTGTCAAACACTGTACTAAACGCTGAGCTAGATACAAGATACAAGATAGAGGTTAGACATGTTGAGAAGCCGCATGGTCCAGAGCATAGACCATAGGCCTGGGAGTCAGAAGGACCTGGGTTTTAATCCCGGCTCCGCCAGTGGACTGCTGTGTGACCTTGGGTAAATCATTTCAGCTCTCTGTTCCTCAATTACCTCATCTGTAAAATGGTAATTAAGATGGCGAGCCCCATGTGGGACATAGATGGTGTACAACCTGACTAGCTTGTATCTACCCCAGAGCTTAGTACAGTGCCTGGTGCATAGAAAGTGCTTAACAAAATACCAAAAATATCAAATAGAATCCCAGTCCCACAATGGGCTTCCAGTTTAAGTAGGAGGGGGAACTGGTATTTAATTTAAGCTCCCTACGGGCAGAGAGCGTGTTTCCCAACTCTGTTCTAGTGTACTTTCCCAAGTGCGTAGTACAGCACTTTGGACACAGTAAGCACTCAATAAACACCATTGATTGACTGATTGATCAATCTTCATTTTACAATCGAGGAAACTGAAGCACAGAGAAATCAAGTGATTTTCCCAAGCAGGCAAGTAGTGGAGCTGGGCTTAGAACCCAGTCCATGCTGCTTCCCTATGTACTGTGTAAAAATCATTTTCAGCAGTTGGCAACTCTGCTGGTAACCATCTGTTTGCCTCTTCTACTTGCTCAAAGGGAGTTTATTTGCCATTGAGAGAACTACCCCAATTCCACCCCATCCAATCAATCAATCAGTAGTATTTATTGAACACTTAATGTACACAGAGCCCTATGCTGAACACTTGAGAAAGTACAATACAGTAGAATTGGTAGACTCTACCCCTTCCCACAAGGAGCTTAAAGTCTAAAGAGGGAGACAGACATTAAAGTCCATTAGGGTTAGGGGAAATAGCAGAATAGAGGAATATAAACATATGTATTTTTGGTGTTGTGGGCCAGGAGTGTGTCTGTTATATTATTGTGTCATACTCACCCAAGCACTTAGTACAGTGCCCTGCACACAGTAAGCACTCAGTAAATACAATTGATTGATTGATCATAATTAAGGGGTACACAATCAAATGCAGAGTCAACATGGGGTGGTGGGCAGAAAGGGGAAACAAAGGGCTTAGTCTGTGAAGGCCTCTTGGAGGAGATGTGATTTTAGGAAGTTTTAAGGGTGGGAACAGTGGTGGTCTGTCAGATATGAATTCTGGGATGCAGCATTTTCTACAACTTTGTTTTAAGGTATCCTTGAAATGTTTCCTCTCCTCTCCTTGCTTTAGGTTTTCCAATTTCAACCCATCATGCAGCAGCTGTTTGGATATTTTGCTGCCTTCTTGGCATCCATACTCCAATATGTCCCATCCAGGACAGTCAGGTGGCAAGGAACATATTTTCCATTCTAGGAGATGGATTTTGCTCCATATAATCATGTCTTGTCATTTGATGTTCCTTAAGTGACACTGATGAAATGGTCTTGGGCCGAAATTAAGGAAACACAGTAGCTCTGTTGTTCGCTGGTTTGGTTTGGGGCTGAATATCAAGCTACCACCACACTCTGACACTCTTCCACTGGAAGCCCTGGCTATCTTGATTCCATTTTCTACTTCCTTGTCCATCACTGCATCGTGGGTCATTGTGATGTCTCAGTGACTGACTTCTGCATGAGAATTTAGCTCCGTGCTGCGGATAGAGATTTTTGTTTCTTTGTAAGTCTTCCTTGGCGCAGGCTGACACATCACTTCAGTTTGCTTGGACTTCTTTCTTTCCTGTGTCCTACCTCTGGCCTGGAACTCCCTCCTCCCTCATTTACGACAGACCACTCTCTGTTCTGTTTTATTAAAGTCACATCTCCAAGAGGTCTTCCTCAATTAAGGCTTCTTGTCTCCAATCCCTCTCTCTTCTAATAATAATAATAATAATAATAATAATGACATTTATTAAGTGCTTACTATGTGCAAAGACTGTTCTAAGCACTGGGGAGGTTACAAGGTGATCAGGTTGTCCCATGGGGGGCTCACAGTCTTCACCCCCATTTTACAGATGAGGGAACTGAGGCACAGAGAAGTTAAGTGACTTGCCCAAAGTCACACAGCTGACAATTGGTGGAGCCAGGATTTGAACCCATGAACTCTGACTCCAAAGCCCGGGCTCATTTCCACCGAGCCATGCTGCTTCTCTTCTACATTACCTATGCACATAGATCTGCACCTTTTGGGCACTTGCTACTTACTTAATAGTTAGTAGAACCCAATAAACCCCGCCCTCAGGCCCACAGCACTTAGGCACATATCCATAATTTTATTTTTTTATATTGTCTTTCTCTCCCTGTAGACTGTAAGCTCCTTAAAGACAAGGAACATGTCTACCAACTCTGTTATATTGTACTCTCCCATATGCTTAATAAAGTGCTCTGCATGCAGAAAGCACTCAATAAGGGTTCATTCATTGTCATATTTATTAAGTGCTTACTGTGTGCAGAGCACTGTACTAAGCACTTGGAAAGTACAATTCAGAGATAGAGACAATCCCCACCCACACTAGGTTTACCACTGAAACACTTAGTACAGTGCTCTGCACACAGTAAACACTCAATAAATACGATTGAATGAATGAATATGAATGATTGATTGTCAACCCATTAAACCTGGCTGATTCATGTGCTTTTGAGCATCCTTCTGCAGACCCCATAGCCCAATAGGTGACTAAAGCTCCTCCTCGACCTCTCAGCTGCCTTTGACACTGTGGACCACCCCCTTCTTCTCAACACGCTATCTGACCTTGGCTTCACAGACTCCGTCCTCTCCTGGTTCTCCTCTTACCTCTCCGGTCGTTCTTTCTCAGTCTCTTTTGCAGGCTCCTCCTCCCCCTCCCATCCTCTTACTGTGGGGGTTCCCCAAGGTTCAGTGCTTGGTCCTCTTCTGTTCTCGATCTACACGCACTCCCTTGGTGACCTCATTTGCTCCCACGGCTTCAACTATCAACTCTACGCTGATGACACCCAGATCTACAATCTCTGCCACTGCTCTCTCCCTCTCTCTCCAGGCTCGCATCTCCTCCTGCCTTCAGGACATCGCCATTTGGATGTCTGCCCGCCACCTAAAGCTCAACATGTCCAAGACTGAACTCCTTGTCTTCCCTCCCAAACCTTGCCCTCTCCCTGACTTTCCCATCTCTGTTGACGGCACTGCCATCCTTCCCGTCTCACAAACCCGCAACCTTGGTGTCATCCTCGACTCCATTGTCTCATTTACCCCTCACATCCAAGCCGTGACCAAAACCTGCCAGTCTCAGCTCCACAACATTGCCAAGATCTGCCCTTTCCTCTCCATCCCAACCGCTACCCTGCTCATTCAAGCTCTCATCCTATCCCGTCTGGACTACTGCATCAGCCTTCTCTCTGATCTCCCATCCTCGTGTCTCTCTCCACTTCAATCCATACTTCATGCTGCTGCCCGGATTATCTTTGTCCAGAAACGCTCTGGGCATGTCACTCCCCTCCTCAAAAATCTCCAGTGGCTACCAATCTGCGCATCAGGCAGAAACTCCTCACCCTCGGCTTCAAGGCTGTCCATCACCTCGCCCCCTCCTACCTCACCTCCCTTCTCTCCTTCTACAGCCCAGTCCGCACCCTCTGCTCCTCTGCCGCTAATCTCCTCACCGTACCTCGCTCTCGCCTGTCCCGCCATCGACCCCCGGCCCACGTCATCCCCCGGGCCTGGAATGCCCTCCCTCTGCCCATCCGCCAAGCTAGCTCTCTTCCTCCCTTCAAGGCCCTGCTGAGAGCTCACCTCCTCCAGGAGGCCTTCCCAGACTGAGCCCCTTCCTTCCTCTCGCCCTCGTCCCCCTCTCCATCCCCCCATCTTACCTCCTTCCCTTCCTCACAGCACCTGTATATATGTATATATGTTTGTACATATTTATTACTCTATTTATTTATTTTATTTGTACATATCTATTCTATTTATTTTATTTTGTTAGTATGTTTGGTTTTGTTCTCTGTCTCCCCCTTTTAGACTGTGAGCCCACTGTTGGGTAGGGACTGTCTCTATATGTTGCCAATTTGTACTTCCCAAGCGCTTAGTACAGTGCTCTGCACATAGTAAGCGCTCAATAAATACGATTGATTGATAAGGCTTTGATTCCCAGGTTCTGTGGATCCTTCCCACCCTCCTCTCCCTGTGAGGGACTGAGCTTCTCCAGGAGGGAACAGGCCAGGAAGGAGGGGGAGGTGCCCTGCCCTTCTGGCCAAACCATTCATTCATTCATTCTACAGTATTTATTGAGCACTTACTGTGTGCAGAGCACTGTACTAAGCATGGCATAGTGTATAGAGCAAGGGCCTGGGAGTGAGCAGGTCATGCGTTCTAATCTCGGCTCTGCCACTTGTCTGCTATATGACCTTGGACAAGTCACTTCACTTCTCTGGGCCTCAGTTAACTCTCCTGTAAAATGGGGATTGAGGCTGTGAGCCCCATGTAGGCCTGTGTGCAACTCGATTTCCTTACATCCACTCCAGCCTAAGTGCAGTGCTTGGTACATAGTAAGCACTTAACTATTACTATTATTATCTTTGGACTAAGTAGTCCCAGGAGTGAGACCTTCAGATTTCAAGGCACCCCTTTTGTGCCATTGCTGCTGCCACCATTCCCCTGCTTTTGCTTCTTTTTTTTTAATGGCATTTGTTAAATGCTAACCATGTGCCAGGCATTGTACTAAACACTGGGGTAGATTCAAGCTAATCAGGTTAGACAGGGGCCCACATGGGGCCCACAGTCTTAATCCCCATTTTACAGGTGAGGCCACTGAGGCACAGAGAAGTGAAGTGGCTTGCCCACGACCACACAGCAGACAGTAGAGCTGGAATTAGAACCCAGTTCCTTCTGAATCCCAGGTCCAAGCTTTATCCACTAGGCCACTCTTGTCCAAGACTATCCTTTATCTTGTACCATTGACTGTGGCCACAGGTTATGCCCATCCTGATTTAGAGGCAGGAACCACTGGAAGAGGCAGAAGGGGGTCGCCATAGAGTGGGGGGTCCCACATGCCTAGGCCTAGTCTTCCTCCTCCTCTGAGAACCAACTTGGTCTAATGGTGAGCACCTGGGCCTGGGTGTTGGAAGACCATGGTTCTAATCCCAGCTCTGCCACTTGCCTGCTGTGTGACCTTGGGCAAGTCACTTACCATCTCTATGCCTCAGTTCACTCACTCAGTTCAACCTCCTACATGGGCTGTGAAGCCCATGTGGGACAGGGACTATGTCCACCGAAATTATCTTGTATCTCCCCCAGGGCTTAGTAGTGTGGCCTAGTGGATAGACCACTGGACTAGGAGTCAGAAGGTCATGGGTTCTAATTCTGGCTCTGTCACTTGTCTGCTGGGTGACCTTGGGCAAGTCACTTAAATTCTCTGTGCCTCAGCGCTCCTCATCTGTTAAATGGGGATTAAGACGGTGAGCCCAATGTGGGACAGGAATTGGGTCCAAGCCAATTATCTTGTATCTACCCCAGCGCTTAGAAGAGTCCCTGATCCATAGTAAGCTCTTAACCAATAACATAATTATTGTTATTATTCTTGGCACATTGTAAGTGCTTAACAATTATTATTATTACTATTATTATTATTAACATTATTGCTATTGTTTTTCTTCCAGAAGCCGCCCTCCCCACCAACGTGTAGGAGGGTGGGACCATCTGCCTCTGTATCTCTTCAACTTTTCTTTCCCAAATCCAAGGTTTAGGAAGTGTCATTTTCTAGAGGGACTATAAAAATATACTCGGTGAAAATGGAAGTTGGCAGGATGAGCACGCCAGCGGCCAACCACAGGGGTCTGGGAAGTGGCAGCTCTCTATTCAGAAGTGCTTTTGCCCTGCGTGACAGCTCTAATCTCTGGGAGATTTTTCTCCCTGGCTGAGAGTTTTGCTGACTGCCTGTATTTATTCAAAACCAGAAATTCCAGACCAGATGCTGGCATCTGGGTGCGGGGGATGGGGTTGGGGTGGCAGGGGGAGGAAATGGGGCTGGGAGAGGAGTGAGGTGAAAACTCATTTCTTTATATTGGCAGAGTGAAGCTTGTGGTCGAGGTGGGGGTGAGCGTGAAGTGAAGAAGCCTATCAGTTAGTCAGTCAATTATATTTATCTTGGCTCGGTCACTTGTCTGCTGCATGACCTTTGGCAAGTCACTTCACTTCTCTGGGCCTCAGTTACCTCATCTGTCAAATGGGGATTAAGACTGTGAACCCCCTGGAGGACAGGGACTGTGTCCAACCCGATTTGCTTCATCCACCCCAGTGCTTAGTACAGTGCCTGGCACATAGTAAGTGCTTAACAAATACCATGATTATTATTATTACGATTATTATTGAGCACTTACTATGTGCAGAGGACTGCACTTAGCATTTGGGAGAAAGGGAAGTAGGGGGCAGAATGAAGAAAGGTGCTTTTTTGGGAACCACCAGATTACCCCACTGGAGGGAAGCCTCAGGTCAGGAGTCCTCTTGTGCTGGTCGGCTCCGAGTCCTCCTCCCGTTGCTCCCCCCAACCCCTGAGCATTGGCAGCCCTGCAGTTGGCTCCTCAGCTCCCGTTGGTCCAGGCGCTTGTCCAACATGTTTGTGTCTGAGAGGGAAAAGAAGCCTGCCGTGTGACAAAACAGCCCATCAATCCATTTCCCTCAGTATATCCAGGTTCTCACCCCTCTGCTTTAGCCCTCTGGGAAGGTCTGACTCCTGGGGTCCCCTGCAGACATGGTGGGTAATGGACATCTGAATCCAGATAGAGCTGGCTTATAGAAGCAGCGTGGCTCAGTGGAAAGAGCCTGGGCTTTGGAGTCAGAGGTCATGGGTTCAAATCCCAGCTCCACCACTTGTCAGCTGTGTGACTTTGGGCAAGTCACTTCACTTCTCTGGGCCTCAGTGACCTCATCTGTAAAATGGGGATTAAGACTGGGAGCCCCCCGTGGGACAACCTGATCACCTTGTAACCTCCCCAGCGCTTAGAACAGTGCTTTGCACATAGTAAATGCTTAATAAATGCCATTCTTCTTCTTCTTCCTCTTTCTTTCAGTCACTCAGTCAATTAGTCATATTTATTGAGCCTTGACTGTGTTCAGAGCACTGAACTAAAACCACTGCAAAAGCACTGCAAAAGCATGGCCTAGCGGAAAGAGCACTGTCTGGAAGTTAGAGGCCATGGATTCTAATCCCGGCTCTGTCATATGTCTGTTGTGTGACCTTGGGCAAATCACTTCACTTCTTTGGGCCTCAGTTACCTCATCTGTCAAATGGAGGTTTAAGACCGTGAGCCCCTTGTGGGACAGGGACTGTGTCCAACCTAATTAAGCTTGTACCCACCCCAGTGCTTAGAACAGTGCTTGGCACATAGTAAGCACTTAATGAGTGGAATTATTATTATTATTGAATAATAAGTGTTTTGAAAAGTGCAATACAACAATGTAATGGACACATTCCCTGCCCACAACAAGCTTGCAGTCTAGGGAGGAGCTTTTTGAGATTTAGGGGCTGAAGGAGGATGGAATTAAAACAAAAATCTACTATTAACAGCATTTATTGAGATTCTGTGGTGTAATGCACTATACTGAGCACTTGGAGAGTACAATACATAGAAATGACTTGGTGACAAGGAGCTTATACTCTAACGGAGGAGACAGGCATAAAAATATTTGCAATTAGAGTCACTGGAATAAATAATTCAATAAACATGAATCCATAACTGCTGAGGATAGCAATTAGTGCATAAGTGGCAAAGTTGGTTTCTATACCTTGGAGTGTTGGGAAGTGATCAGGGAAGGCTTGCTGGAGGAGGTAGAATTTCCTAAAATCAATTGATCAGTTGTGGTTATGGAGCTCTTACTGAGAACAGAGCATTCATTCATTCATTAAATTGTATTTATTAGGCGCTTACTGTGTGTAGAGCACTGTACTAAGTGCTTGGGAAGTACAAATTGGCAACATATAGAGTTGGTCCCTACCTAACAACGGGCTCACAGTTTAGAAGGCTCAC
The DNA here is from genome assembly GCF_015852505.1 of Tachyglossus aculeatus. Classification (NCBI taxonomy): domain Eukaryota; kingdom Metazoa; phylum Chordata; class Mammalia; order Monotremata; family Tachyglossidae; genus Tachyglossus; species Tachyglossus aculeatus. The sequence goes on along the minus strand of NC_052066.1, from coordinate 149,520,794 downwards.
AGTCTAGAAAGCTAGATGTCTAGAGCTAGAGCACTAGCATTTAGCACAGCACAATTAGCACTTAGCACTTAGCACAGTCTAGAGCACTGTGCAAAGGTCTTGGGAGAGTACAATACAATAGAGTTGGTAGACACATTTCCTGCCTGCAAGGATCTTACAACCTAGTGAGATAAATGTGGTTCCTTCCCAAAGAGTTACTATCTTTTTCATTAGGTTTTTGGAGGCAGTAAACATGATCATATACATTCTAATTAAGAGGGAGGGAATATGTAGATATTGGACACAAGTACATAAATAAGAGATTGATTCATGAGTCTTAAAGTGGATGTTAGAATGCTATGGCAAGAAAGTCGTCAGCACCCTTCACTGTCAGCTGGTCAGCTCTCCCCCTCTGTACTACCAACTATCGTATTCTCCCAAGTGCTTAATATAGTGTTCGGTACACTCAATAAATACCACTGATGGATTGATTCACTCTGGAAAGGTGGAGGCTCAAATTTGCCAAAACACAAAGCTACGTGGGTGGGGTAAACAAAGTATTTTGCACCTAAACCCTGAACATTCAAGTGAGGCAGCACCCATTAAGCTTAACGGAGGCAGCTTAAAAGCAAACAAAAGTTGTTATACTGCAAGTGGAAAGCCCACAAAATTTTTTCCTACAGAAAGTTGAAAAGGACAAAAATTTCAACATGTTCATGAATGAAAAGTTCATACTGGAATAAGGGAAAAATTAAAGATGCACAGAGGAAATGCTGGAAAATTTGGGAACACACTAGGATTTGTAGAGATCCCAAATAACATGCTGTTAAGGATGATGTGTCATCTGTGCACTTGGCTCTGTGACCTTTGGATATTTCATATTTGTCCCACCCTCAACCCTCAATATAAATTATATATTATAAATTATTTATATATATTAATGTCTGTCTCCCCCTCTAGACTGTAAGCTCCCAGTGGGCAGGGAACTTGTCTGCTAACTCTTTTGAATTGTACTCTTCCACACACTTAGCACAGTGCTCTGCACATACTAAGCACTCAATAAATACCACTGGTGAAGATGATGATGATGAATAGAAGTAAAATTAGATAGATCTAAAAAGATGACGATGGTGTCTCCCATCATAAATGCCAAATGAGCCTCGGTCCAGTACAGAGAAAGACTTGTAAGAACATGAGTGAAGGAACTGAAGGAATTAAAGCAGGTTTAGTGGATAGAGCCTCAGCCTGGGAGTCAGAAAGTCATGGGTACTAATCCTGGCTCTGACACATGTCTGCTCTATGACCCTGGGCAAGTCACTTAACTACTTTGTGTCTCAGTTCCTTCATCTGTAAAATGGGGATTAAGGCTGCAAGCCCCACATGGGACAGGGACTGTTTCCAACTAGATTAGTTTGTATCTATCCCAGCACTTAGAACTATGCCTGGCATGTAGTATGCGCTTAACAAGTACTATTATTATTATTATTACTATTATTATTATCTTGAATGCTTACCGTGTATATGTTTGTACATATTTATTACTCTATTTGTTTATTTTACTTTTACATATTTATTCTATTTATTTTATTTTGTTAGTATGTTTGGTTTTGTTCTCTGTCTCCTCCTTTTAGACTGTGAGCCCACGGTTGGGTAGGGACTGTCTCTATGTGTTGCCAACTTGTACTTCCCAAGCACTTAGTACAGTGCTCTGCACACAGTAAGCACTCAATAAATACGATTGATTGATTGATTACTGTGTGCAAAGCACTATTTTAAGCACTTTGGAGAATACAGTATAACAGAGGCGGTATAAATGAGAGCAATTAGCATGGTATTGTAGACATTGGTGCAAGGTTCAAATTGGAACTCTGTCTCCTTCCTTAATACTGAGTTGTTAACAGATGATTTTGGAACAATCCCCATGTAGTTTGTGGAAGAGTTCTTTGACTAAAAGACAGGTATTTGGTATTTGCTTCCCAGAAGCAGCACACATGGGACAGGGATTCTATTCGACCTGATTAACTTGTATGTACCCCAGCAATCAATCAATCAATCATATTTATTGAGTGCTTACTGTGTGCAGAGCACTGTACTAAGCGCTTGGGAAGTACAAGTTGGCAACATATCGGGACAGTCCCTACCCAACAGTGGGCTCACAGTCTAAAAGGGGGAGACAGAGAACAAAACCAAACATACTAACAAAATAAAATAAATAGAATAGATATGTACAAGTAAAATAAATAAATAAATAGAGTAATAAATGTGTACAAACATATATACATATATACAGGTGCTGCGGGGAAGGGAAGGAGGTAAGATGGGGGGATGGAGAGGAGGACGAGGGGGAGAGGAAGGAAGGGGCTCAGTCTGGGAAGGCCTCCTGGAGGAGGTGAGCTCTCAGTAGGGCCTTGAAGGGAGGAAGAGAGCTAGCTTGGCGTTTGGGCAGAGGTAGGGCATTCCAGGCCCGGGGGATGATGTGGGCCAGGGGTCGACGGCGGGACAGGCGAGAACGAGGCACGGTGAGGAGATTAGCGGCAGAGGAGCGGAGGGTGCGGGGTGGGCCTTGAATTGTACTCTTGAATTGTAGAAGGAGAGAAGGGAGGTGAGGTAGGAGGGGGCGAGGTGATGGAGAGCCTTGAAGCCCAGGGTGAGGAGTTTCTGCCTGTTGCGCAGATTGATTGGTAGCCACTGGAGATTTTTGAGGAGGGGAGTAACAAGCCCAGAGTGTTTCTGGACAAAGACAATCCGGGAAGCAGCGTGAAGTATGGATTGAATTGGGGAGAGACACGAGGATGGGAGATCAGAGAGAAGGCTGATGTAGTAGTCCAGACGGGATAGGATGAGAGCTTGAACGAGCAGGGTAGCGGTATGGATGGAGAGGAAAGGGCAGATCTTGGCAATGTTGCGGAGCTGAGACCGGTAGGTTTTGGTGACGGCTTGGATGTGAGGGGTGAATGAGTTAGCAGAGTCGAGGATGACACCAAGGTTGCGGGCTTGTGAGACGGGAAGGATGGTAGTGCCATCAACAGAGATGGGAAAGTCAGGGAGAGGGCAGGGTTTGGGAGGGAAGACAAGGAGTTCAGTCTTGGACATGTTGTGTTTTAGGTGGCGGGCAGACATCCAGATGGAGATGTCCTGAAGGCAAGAGGAGATGCGAGCCTGGAGAGAGGGGGAGAGAGCAGGGGCAGAGATGTAGATCTGGGTGTCATCAGCGTAGAGATGATAGTTGATGCCGTGGGAGCGAATGAGGTCACCAAAGGAGTGCGTGTAGATCGAGAACAGAAGGGGACCAAGCACTGAACCTTGGGGAACCCCCACAGTAAGGGGATGGGAGGGGGAGGAGGAGCCTTCAAAAGAGACTGAGAATGAATGACAGGAGAGATAAGAGGAGAACCAGGAGAGGACGGAGTCTGTGAAGCCAAGGTCAGATAGCGTATTGAGAAGAAGGGCGTGGTCCACAGTGTCAAAGGCAGCTGAGAAGTCGAGGAGGATTAGGATGGAGTATGAGCCATTGGATTTGGCAAGCAGGAGGTCATTGGTGACCTTTGAGAAGGCAGTTTCCGTGGAATGTAGGGGACGGAAGCCAGACTGGAGGGGGTCGAGGAGAGAGTTGGTGTTGAGGAATTCGAGGCAGCGAGTATAGACAACTCGTTCAAGGAGTTTGGAAAGGAATGGTAGGAGGGATATGGGGCGATAACTAGAAGGTGAGGTGGGGTCAAGAGAGGGTTTTTTTAGGATGGAAGAGACATGGGCATGTTTGAAGGCAGAGGGGAAGGAACCAGTGGAGAGTGAGCAGTTGAAGATGGAAGTTAAGGAGGGGAGAAGGGATGGAGAAAGAGATTTCATGAGATGAGAGGGAATGGGGTCAGAAGCACAGGTGGCCAGAGTAGCACTTGAGAGGAGGGAGGAGAGCTCCTCTGAGGATACTGCTGGGAAGGATGGGAGAGTAGCAGAGAGTGTTGAGAGCCGGGGGGTTGGAGAAGGGGGGGAAGTGACTTTGGGGAGGTCGGACCTGATGGATTTAATTTTGTTAATGAAGTAGGAGGCCAGATCGTTGTGGGTGAGGGAAGGAGGAGGGGGAGGAACCGGGGGTCTGAGAAGGGAGTTGAATGTACGGAAGAGCTGGCGGGGGTGATGGGCATGGGTGTCAATGAGGGAGGAGAAATAGTTAGTACAGCAGTTAGTACAGTGCTCGGCACATAATAAGTGTTGAATAAATACAGTTTTTCTTTAAAGGAATCCTTTAGTTTGAGACAACCACAGTTGAAAGTGCTGGTTTGGAAATTAACCCCTCTAAGGTGATCCTGCTGCCTTTTAATTAGGGAATGTCTGCCATATTTAATCTAGCAGACAATATTCAGGGCTTGGTGTCATAGGTTTGCTGCTTCAGTGAAAATCAGGAACTAGATCATTTTAATTATTACTTTCCTGAATTTGGTTACTCTACAGTAGTCTGGATCTTTGGAAATTCCTAAGACATATGCTGATTTTTAGATGAGACATAAAGAAGCCACTGTTTTCTGTGATATGCTAAGAAACTCATGCCTAACCCATCAGGAGAAACGTGAATAAATGCGAAGTTAGCTGAGAGGTATCACTCAGACTATTGTACATAATGTAAAATAATAGAAGAGCATTAATAGTAGTAATAAGGAGGACTACTTCAGAGATTCGGTACTTCCATCAAACTCAGTTTGTACTCACCAGCTCCAGTGAGAGCAATTAGCATGGTATTATAGACCTGGCGAGAGGTTCAAATTAGAACTCTGCCTCCTTCCAAAATATTGAGTTGTGAACAGATGATTTTGGAATAATCCCCACTGTAGTTTAAGGGAGAATTCTCTGACTAAAAGGCAGGTATCTGAACCCATCGAAGAGAAAAGTATTTGTCTTTCCAAAGACAATCTTAGGAAATGACCCCTCTATTAAGATGAATGGGACAGAATAAATAATAATAATAATTGTGGCATTTGTTAAGTTCTTACTATGTGTCAAGCACTGTATTAAGCACTGGAGTGGATACAAGCAAATCAGGTTGGATACAGTCCCTGCTCCACATAGTGCTCACTGTCATCATCCCCATTTTACAGATGAGGGAACTGAGGCACAGAGAAGTGAAATGACTTGCTCAAGGTCACAAAGCAGACATGTGGTGGAGGCCGGATTAGAACCCATGAACTTCTGACTTTCCAGAAGCATTTGGGAAGTGAATATTGTTGTGTGGGAGGTTTTAGGTTATCTTTCCAGGACTGAAAGCTGGAGTAACAACCCAGCAGCAGCAGCACATGTTAATATCTTCTTTCTTGCAGTGCTTTCCAGTGAGTGTCTGCATCCAAAGATAAAAAATGTCCTACATGAAATCTCGTTATATGCCCTGGAGAGAATCATCAGTCAGAGTGTCCTAGATACAGTGTTCCTCTGGAAATTGGAATCACTGACCTTGTTGAAGAGTTTCTGGTGTTTAAAATTCTGCATCCCAGGGGTGCCCTTTGCTTCAGTACAGACCAGTGTTTTGAACACACTGCATAAAGAGCTTTCCTCTCAGCTAACAGCAGTAGTTTTCCATGTCAGTTACCTAGACTGACACACTTGATTTCCCTGTTAATAATGGCTTGAAATGATCCTTAAGAAATATTTCCCCACCATGATTCCCCTCAAATCTAGTCGGTCCATTGGCATAATTCTTGGTAAAGTATGGTGATCTATCCAACCAGGTTTTCAGGCTTTTGAGTGGAAGATTTGCACTGGCAGTTCCCATGCTATTTTCCTCTGATCTGTCCTTGACTCATCTCTCTCACTGCAGCATGGCCTAGTGAATAGAGCATGGGCCTGAGGGTCAGAGGGACTGGGCTTTAATCCCAGTTTTAAAGCCATTGGTCTGCTCTGTGACCTTGGGCAAGTCACTTCTATTCTCTGTGCCTTAGTTCCCTCATCTGTAAAGTGGGGATTAAGGCTGTGAGCCTCATGTGGAACAGGGACTGCATCCAACCTGATTAACTTGTATCTACCCTAGCGCTTCCCCTCTCAGGGTCACACCTGGAGAGTTTCCAGCACTCCACCAGTCTCGACTACAGGAGGGAGAGTCAAGCAGAAGCATTCCTAGCTTGGGCAGTGGCTAGTGAGTGGAAGTCAATCTACCAAAAGTCAAAACTCCCCTATGCTGGGCAGCAGCACATGGGAGAGAGTCTAGGGCAGAGACTCAAATTTACTTGTGGAAGACGGCAATGGTAAACCATTTTCATATTTTCACCAAGAAAACATTATGGATACACTACCAGAATGATTGCAGATGAAGGTGGGCCGCTCTGGGAGAGATGTGTCCATGGCGTCGCTATGGGTTGAAGACGACTCCACGGCATAATCAATCAATCAATCAATCAATCATATTTACTGAGTGCTTACTGTATGCAAAGCACTGTATTAAGCAATTGGGAAGTACAAGTTGGCAACATATAGAGACAGTCCCTACCCAACAGTGGGTTCACAGTCTAAAATACAAGATCCCAGTGCTTAGTACAGTGCCTGGAATATAGTAGGTGCTTAACAAATTCCACAATTATCATTATTATTATTATTAGCACACATATTCAAACTGTCATCAAAGGCCATAGAGATGATGTTATGGGAATATGAGTTTGGGTCCTCCAGCAGGTCTCCTGATTGGTCCAGTAGTCATCCTGATTGGCAGCTGCTGACTGGGTTTGGCTGTCCTCGTTCCCCCAGCCCTTTATCTCCAGGAACTGCTCTGAAGACCACAGCACTATGGCAGGAGGAGGGCAAGACAAGAGATGGAAGGTGGCAGGATCCTGGAAGTAGGTACAAAAAACCCAAAATTCAAGCTGCCAGTCAGGCTGATGCACTGCCATTAGGGAAGAACTAGCAGCTGAGTGGGTGGGACCAAAAATGGGGGAGAGGGTCAAAATGGGCATTTCTGTCGCTCAGGTCTGTGGACTCTCCCAAAGTGCTCCGCACACAGTAAGCACTTAGTAAATACTATTGATTGATTGATTGATCATGGGTTCCTGTGTGGGCAGTGCAGGCCTTCTCCCTGCCATTTATCCAGAATGCTACCCACCCACCGAATGCTTGGATGAGACACCAAAAGTGTGGCATTCACCTCTTGGACAAAACTGAGTAGATCTGCTGAGAAACTTGGGTAGACTCCTCTCACCTGATGAGAGCAGGGGAGACTTGGTTGGGAGGTGATGGTATTGTGAACATGTAAACATTTCCTTTTAACATGCAGAGTTCAGGAGCCATTTTCCTCTCAGCATTGACAGCTAAAGAATCTTCTTAAACTAAAAACTGAATCCCCAAGGACTGTTCTGAATCCCTTTGCTTCATGTGGAACTGATTGCTTCTAAAAATCCCTTTACTTTGACCACAGATACAAATTCTTGCCCTTATTCTACCCACAGTATTATTTCTTTGACTTGATTTCATTAATGTCCAAGTCCAAGACATTTCCTTATTCAGTACTTAGGCCGAGCTGGATTTTTTGCAAGAAAGGATTATGGAGAGCCTGCAGGTCAGCCGTTCAGCAAATGAGCTGAGAGATCAGGCATTCTGAATGGCTGGTGGGAATTTCTCGCATTAAAAAAGTATTAACATTGTGGGTTTGTAATGCAATTCCTCTTTCTTCATGGCTTCTGCTGCAGTTTTTCTACTACAAAGCTTTAAATCCCTTGAGGTATGGGAATCAAAACCTTGCCAAGGATAATTATTTCCACTTACATTTTTCAGATCCTTTTAAGAAAAGGGTTTTAACTATAGGGAGTGGTGGAGGAAGCTGAATATTGATGCAAATATTCTTGCCAGTAAATTTTTGACTGATTGCAACCTTGATCAAGAGAGAATCTAAAAAGTGCTGTGCTAAGTCATTTCTTTTTGAGATTGGGTGTGCTGATGTACGGATGTGTCCTAAATTTTTTTTAAAAAGTAACTGTCATAGTTATTTAAAAAACAAAGAGCCAAAACCCTCTCTACCTCATTTCCTCTCAGGGATAACTTTGGTTAATGCACTGGATGTCCTCTCTGTGTGTTTTGACTATTGAATAGGTTACCATTCATCTTCTTAAAGACATATTCAGATTAAAACTTCTTTTATTGTTCATCACCCAATGATCAAGTGACATCTTAACTGTCATGTTCCCTTGAGGATTTGACTGATTAGTCCATAAGCACTAGAAAATTCCTTTGGTGTCTTTAAAAGTAAAAAAAATCATTGTTTAGTTCAAATATACCTGTCCATGTTCAGATTATAATCCATTTGGTTGTCAAATTAGATCATTTAAGATACAGAACATCCAGTAGGTGTCCTTCAAACTGTAAATTGGTTTATTACCAAAAAGGAACCCTCCCTTTCCAGCGACCTTTCCATCCTAAGCTGGTTCTTATGACATCACTTTAATGCTGTGGCTTAAAGGAAGCTTAATTAATTTAGTGTGTGTTTTCAGTGTGGGCTACCTTTGTAACCTTTACATAAATAAAAGGAGAGAGGGGAGCCAGCCGTCTCCAATACAGAGTTCTTTGAATGCCAGACGATTTCGTCAGCTGCTTCTGAAGCATCCTGATGAATATGAAATCTATTCCTGAAGAACCAGTTCAGCTACATAAGTTTGGAGCAGCAGAATTCAGTGCAGGTCATTCCTTCTGAGTTTTATTCTCATCTGTAACTCCACTGCTGTGACAGTCTTTACTTTCTAACTGTGTTTAAGATTTCAGGCTAAATCTATCAAGTGACTAAATTATTCAGGCCTCTTGGAAGAAAATGAACTTGTAAAGTGAGAACGTGTGTGACAATGTAATGTCGAGTGATTCTAATAATGCTTTCTGCACTTTTAAAGTTATCTGCTGAGACTTCATTCCTATATTAAGATTTCAGCTGTAGATGGAAGTGGTGAAAGGAAAGAAGAGGCAGACAGCATTGTTTATTTTTGTGGGGTATGGCCCTGGTTCCATTCATTCATTTCTGTAAGTGTTATCTTTTCACGATAAAGATTTTAGCTTGACCTGACAGCAGATGACAGTTTTTTTCTGACGCTTGATTAACAAAACAGGACAGGTGGCACTGAGGAAAGCTGTAAATCTAAACCAAGCTGTAATTCCCTTAATGGTTTAACTTAATTGAATAAGAGGGATTATTCTACTATCTCAGTACTTTAAACAACCGTGCTTTTGTTTTCTATAGAAAGAGCTAGACAAAACCGTTAGAAGGGGAAAAGAATGAAGCACTGTTGTGCTCTAATTGTCTTCACCTTTGTGAAACAACAGCGCAGTCTGAAAATAATAGCCCAAATGATGAAATAAAGTAGGCAATGTGATCCATTGCCACTGGTCTGCCTTCTGTGTTCAAGAAATACCCATGTGGATGCATATCTGGGGCTAATTCAAGGAAAGCAAGTGGTCATAGGGTGATGATAGGAAGTTCAGGACCTATGGTATCATAGTGGAAGTGGGAGGAGAGGTAACCGCATAATCGGGGAAGGTGAAAAAGACACAGCAGGGGCTCAGTAGTTTTACAGTTAGCAGCAGGAGAGAAAGCACCTAGGTTAAGGAATAATGTCTTGACCATCAACATTATTGACCATCTACAATCAATCGATGGTACTGATCGAGTGCTTACTGTAAAAATTCCCAGTCATGAAAGATTGCTAATAATGATAATTTAGAGAAAACTGATACCTTTTTTGTGTTTCACCCATTTACGAAATCTGATTGCCAACGAATTCCACTGAAAAAGAATATTTTCTGCAGCCAGAGTGCACTGTTTCTAGTGGTGTACTTTGAAGCAGCATGGCATAGTGGATAGAGCATGGGCCTGGGAGTCAGAAAGTCATGGGTTCTAATCCTGGCTCTGCCACTTGTCTGCTGTGTGACCTTGGGCAAGTCACTTGACTTCTCTGTGCCTCAGTTACCTCATCTGTCAAATGGGGATTGAGACTGTGAGCTCCACGTGGGACAGGGACTATGTCCAACCTGATCTGCTCATACCCACCCCAGTGCTTAGTACAGTGCCTGGCACATAGTAAGCGCTTAAGAAATACAATGATTATTAGAGAAGTAGCGTAGCTCAATGGAAAGAGCATGGACTTTGGAGTCAGAGGTCATGGGTTCAAATCCCGGCTCTGCCAACTGTCAGCTGTGTGACTTTGGGCAAGTCACTTAACTTCTCTGTGCCTCAGTTACCTCATCTGTAAAATGGGGATTAAAACTGTGAGCCCCCTGTTGGACAACCTGATCACCTTGTAACCTCCCCAGTGCTTAGAACAGTGCTTTGCACATAGTAAGCACTTAATAAATACTATTATTATTATTATTATTATTATTATTATTATTATTATTATTATTATGGCATAGTAAATCGGGGTCCTGCCCAGGATCCTCATTTTGGGAAAGCCCAGGCTCCGGTCAACTGTACAATCCCCACTCTTCCAGCTAGGGTCCAGAACTGCCCACGTGGTCTCTTTTCTCTTGCCCCTCCCTCTCACCCAGGGCCAGTCCTCTCCAACATTGGTTTCCTCCATTCGCTACTCCCCAGGCTAGAGGCTGGGATGCTACCCCTTGCCTCCCCTTTCCTCCACTGGTTCCATTACATAATAATAATTGTGGTATTTTTAAAGCAATTACTATGTGCCAAGGACTGTTCTCAATGCTGGCATAGATACATGTTAATCAGATCCCACACGAGGCTCACAGACTAAAGAGGAAGGAGAACAGGTATTGAATCCCCATTTTGCAGATGAGGTTTCAGAGGCACAGAGAAGTTAAGTGACTCCCCCAAGGTCACACAGCAGGTAAGTGGCAGGGCTGGGCTTAGAATCCAGATCCTCTGAATTTTCAGAGCCTTACAATGAGCAACTGTAAACTTATTGTGGGCAGGGAGTGTGTCTGTTTACTATTGTATTGTACTCTCTTAGTACAGTGCTCTGCACACAGTAAGTGCTCAGTGAGTAAGTAAGTACGACTGACCGACTGACTGCCTTGTCTCCAGTTCAGTCCCCTTGTGGATGCCCCAGAGGTTGGTAAATGTAGGCTACATGTGGTTGTAGCATGGCCTAGCGGCAAAAGCACTTGGGAGGCCTTTCCAGACTGAGCCCCTTCCTTCCTCTCCCCCTCGTCCCCCTCTCCATCCCCCCCATCTTACCTCCTTCCCTTCCCCACAGCACCTGTATATATGTATATATGTTTGTACATATTTATTACTCTATTTATCTTGTACATATCTATTCTATTTATTTTATTTTGTTAGTATGTTTGGTTTTGTTCTCTGTCTCCCCGTTCTAGACTGTGAGCCCGCTGTTGGGTAGGGACTGTCTCTATGTGTTGCCGACTTGTACTTCCCAAGCGCTTAGTACAGTGCTCTGCACACAGTAAGCGCTCAATAAATACGATTGATTGATTGACTGATTGATTAACTTCTCTGTGCCTTTTACTTGTACTTGTACTTCCCAAGCGCTTAGTACAGTGCTCTGCACACAGTAAGCGCTCAATGAATACGATTGATTGATTGATTGATTGTGCCTCAGTGACCTCATCTGTAAAACTGTGAGCCCCACGTGGGACAACCTGATTACCTTGCATCTACCCCAGCGCTTAGCACAGTGCTTGGCACATGGTATCCGCTTAACAAATACCAGCATTATTAATAATTATAAATAATTATTATAATGATTAAAGAAGCAAATCAGCCCGGCGCGATTTCCGTGGATGACCAGAAGGGGGCGCAGAGCAGGAGCCCGACAACGTGCCTGGAATATAGAAAGGTTGTTAACACCGAAGACTGGAGAAGGCAAGGATGGAGACCTTTACCTGTATATATGTATATATGTTTGTACATATTTGTTACTATATTTATTTATTTATTTTACTTGTACATATCTATTCTATTTATTTTATTTTGTTAGTATGTTTGGTTTTGTTCTCTGTCTCCCCCTTTTAGACTGTGAGCCCACTGTTGGGTATGGACTGTCTCTATATGCTGCCAACTTGTACTTCCCAAGCGCTTAGTACAGTGCTCTGCACACAGTAAGCGCTCAACAAATACGATTGATGATGATGATGAGATGGAGAAGTCGGGCCAATCAATCAATCAATCAATCAATCTCCCAGTAGCAGTTCCATGTAACAGGAGTTGAGTCTCAGCAGATAGGTTTGACCTGTGGTAAATTCGCAGCTGTGCAAAGTTAGCTGTATTTCTCTAATGGCCTGGAAGAACCACAAAATCAATAAAGGGAAAGGGAAGACTATGTCCAACCTGATTATCTCATATCTACCCCAGTCCTTGGTATAGTGCCTAGAACAGAGTAAGCAGTGAACAAATAGCATTTCAAAAAAAGGGCCATGGTAAGCACTTAGCAGCGTGGCTCAATGGAAAGAGCCCAGGCTTGGGAGTCAGAGGTCATGTGTTCAAATCCTGACTCCACCAATTGTCAGCTGTGTGACTTTGGGCAAGTCACTTCTCTGTGCCTCAGTTACCCCATTGTAAAACGAGGATGAAGACTGTGAGCCCCATGCAGGACAATCTGATCACCTTGTATCCTCCCTAGCGCTTAGAACAGTTAAGCATGTAGTAAGCGCTTAACAAATGCCATCATCATCACCACTTAGCATTTAAAAATCAAAAGAAAAAGGAAAGAGATCTGGGAGGGAAATGTCCCATGCATTTTCCTGAAAAGTGCTATTTGTTCTGGAAACAGGTTAAACAAATCTCCAGTGCATTTCTTGGAATGCACCTAGGAACTGAACAATATCAATGCACTGCCCAGAACTGATCTTCACAGGTACACTCAAGCATTAGATTTGAAAACCCTATTTATTGAAATAAAAGAGTTTGCTGCTTACAGTTTAAGCGATTTTCAGCCCAATAAAAACACAATCGACAATGCTTTCCTCACAGTGAGAGAAGCCAGAATATGTATTGAATGAATTACTGTCATATGTTTTTCGAGGAAAAGTTTAATTGTGTTGTGACTAGTCAAGGGAAACCCTAGACTTTTAAGTCCCGCAAAATCCAAATTAATCAGGTAATCATTCTGAATGCTGAAAAACCCATGAAGAATGCTGATTACAAAGTGAGTTTTCCTAGGCATGACACACACATTGCTAAGTCTGACAAATCAGAATTAAATGGTGAGGCTGTCTTGTCATGGAAGAGATTCGTTTAAGGGAGGAAGTCAGGGCTGGAGCTGATGACTTGGCTGAGCCCACTCGAAGCAGAGCAAGCTTAGATTTTTACAGTCTGTCCTTTTTTTTCTGTGGTATTTTGTTGTTGGAATCTTGTTGGTTTTGCTCCCACAGTCCCTGTCAGTGCTCAGCTTAACATACTTCCATGGACTCAGTAAAACCGCTGTCATCCCAGAATTTTTTATTTAAACTAGTGCCTTCTAAGTCCGAATTTCTATTTTAACTTTAACGTTTCTACAGAAATGTTCTGGGCATGTCACCCCTCTCCTCAAAAATCTCCAGTATCAACCTCCATATCAAGCAAAAACTCCTCACTATTGGCTTCAAAGCTCTCCATCACCTTGCCTCCTCCTACCTCACCTCCCTCTTTCCTTCTACATCCCAGCCCGCACATTCCGCTCGTCTGGTGTTAACTTTCTCACTGTGCCTCCATCTCGCCTGTTCCGCCGTCGACCTCTGGCCCACATCCTAACTCTGGCCTGGAATGCCCTCCCTCCTTTAATCCGCCAGAGAATCACACTTCCCCCCTTCAAAGCCCTACTGAAGACTAACCTCCTCCAAGAGGCCTTCCCCGACTAAGCCCCCCATTTTCCTCAGCTGTCCCTCCCATCGCCCCGACTTGCTCCCTTTGCTCTATTCATTCATTCGTTCATTCATTCATTCAATCGTATTTATTAAGCACTTACTGTGTGCAGAGCACTGTACTAAGCACTTGGGAAGTACAAGTTGGCAACATATAGAAACGGTCACTACCCAACAGTGGGCTCACAATCTAGAAGGGGGAGACAGAGAACAAAATATATTAACAAAATAAAATAAATAGAGTAAATATGTACAAATGAAATAAATAAATAGAGTAATAAATATGTACAAACATATATACAGGTGCTGTGGGGAGGGGAAGGAGGCAAGGTGGGGGGATGGAGAGGGGGAGGAGGGGGAAAAGAAGGTAGGGGCTCAGTCTGGGAAGGCCTCCTGGAGGAGGTGAGCTCCCCTTCCCTGCCCTACAGCTCTTGTGTATATATGTACATATCTATAATTCTATTTATACTAATGATGTATATATAGCTATAATTCTATTTCTTTATATTGATCCTATTGATGCCTGTTTACTTGTTTTGATGCCTGTCACCCCCTTCTGAACTGTGAGCCCTTCATGGTCAGGGATTTTCTCTATTTGTTGCTGAATTTTACTTTCCAAGTGCTTAATACAGTGCTCTGCATACAGTAAGTGCTCAATAAATATGCCCGAATGAATAAATGAATGAATGGGGTTTTCAGTAACAACAACTATGGTATTTGTTAAGTGTGAATAAGTAATTTCACTTTGTGCAATGCACTGGGCAAAATATAAGCAGATGGGACACCTTACCTATCCCCTATGGGGCTTACAGTCTAAGGGAGAGGGAAAACAGGTATTTAATCCCCATTTTACAGATGAGGAAACTGAGCCACAGAAAAATTTAAGCAACTTGGCCAAGGTCACACCTCAGGCAGGTGGATGAGCTGGGAGCCTCCTGACTCCCAGGCCTGAGATCTCGCCACTAGTTCACACTGCTTTTCGAAGCATGCATTTTCCTATAATTTCCACAAATGTACAAATTTCAGGACTTTTTCATTAATTCTCTTCAAACATATGGTGAGCGTTAACTGTTGGACTAAGGCAAACACAAATCCTGGGCACTTTCCTAGCAAATATTTCTAAATTAAAGAAGGTGACCCACTACAAAGAATAGAAAATGAAGTCTCAATTAAAGGCAAAGTCAGAATCTAATCACTTTTGTCTTTTCTTCAGATCATAAAATTGCCATTTAGTGTATGAATATTTTTACTACACTCCAACTGGACTTGGAAAAGAACAGTCATTATGAATATGCATATCTTCACTTCATAAATCATTCATGATCCACTTTCCTACTTCAAGAAGTAGGACAGCATTAAATAAGGCCTAAAATATATTTATATGAACAATGAAAGGGCCTTTCAACATGTTTTTTTTTTTTAAAAAGAAAACATTGGGTGTAGCCTTTCCTTAAAATGAAGCTTTTTTCACTAAATACTTGGTTCATTTTTCAAAGGAAATACTCAGTGAGAAGGGGTTATTAGGTGCTGGATCTAAAGCATGAGATAACTTACCTTTATCCAAAGCCTAACCTTGGTTCTTGAGGAGTTTAAGGCTGAGTTGTTCTGCATTAACAGCAAGCTACCAGCTTTCAGTTTGTAGGATAGGGCTGGCTTCAAGCATCCTAGCCCATTAAAGTGAGCTAACCATCTCCCCAAGTCCCTGGAATAAATCTGGCACTGTTTGAACTTGAAATCAGAAGTCTGCCTTTCACAGTTCTGACATTTACCCCAAAGGGAAATTGATTTTACCTTGAGTTCAATTTACATGACTGCCCCAGAACAATTCATCCCCTATTCCATTCAGCCCATGGAAATAACTGCCTGGAATTGGACCAAAGGATATTTTTTCCTTTGCAAGATTATTAGCATTCTAGTGCAGCATGGGGATCCTCAAACAAGTATAAATAATGGAGAAAGTATGAGCCGGTACCGGGGAATTGAGACTCCTGTGTCTCTCTTTCTGCCTCTGCCTTTCATCTGCTATGACTTGGCACTTGTCAGATGCTTGCCGTACTTCCTACAGGGTGCTCGGATCCCGACCTTCCTGCATTGGCAGCGCAGAACAAAATGTGTCGATAATGAATTAATGAGTGTTTCCAAAGTACCCAAGGATCTTTGACAAAGCCATGAGAAAAACACAGAATAGCAGGTACATTTGATCCAAGAATCCAGTCATGGGTGTTATTTGAATTGGTTTAATAGCACGCCTTACTTTTTTGAGTCTACGTTCAACTGACTTTTAAATAAAGTCCACTTCCATTAGTGTGTGAGTAAAATTTAGGCCCAAATGAAAGGAAAGTCAAAGCATTCTACCCACTAATGTCATTTTCCTTCACCAGGGTTGTAATTCTCGAATGATAATGGCATCTGTTTAGTAGTCACGATGCCAACTTGAGTTGGCTACTGATGCCAAATACCAGGCAAGGAGACACACGTGACACTCCCATGTGGTAGACCGGGCATACAACATAGTGTGATGATGTCACAGCTGCCAATTTCACAGAATCCTAGAGAATCTCTCTAGGAGGATCTCTGAATCCCTTCCTTTGCTCCAGAGCCTCTATGTTTCCTTACCAAAGCTGTAAGAATTTGAGACAAGGAGCTCAACAACAGAAACTTCTGGGGAAGGAGGCCTTAGTGCTAAAAATTTGAAAATACGGGCATAAGGCTCAAAGGTGACTGACACCATATCAAAACCAATAGCTGAAAACTGGATTGTCCGATATAAACTGGACAACTGGCCACCTATTCCAGATGGGGGATTGGTGTCTGGATGGGATATTAGTAGCATTATTGAAAGGAGTCCTAGTAAGCATCTATTCATTCTGAAAGAGAGTCTGAGTGCCATAGGGTTCTCAAAGACTTTTTTTTTTCCTTTTTCGGTTGGCACTATCAGCTTCTGCCTTTGGAGCCCAGCAGATGGTTTTACTCAGCCTGTGTAAGTCACGTGCTGTTTATGAGCCCATAGCTCAGTTCTGTTACTGGAATGGGCCAAAGCACAGATGCTGCTTTTCCACTAAGTTCTCCCACAGCATGGTGATCCTGAGGTTGAGATGTTGAGATTGGTCTCTGCTGGCCTTCAGATTCTAATGCCAGGTTTCTGCTAAACGAAGCCTCATGTAACAGTGATAATAATTATTATCATTATTATTATTATGGTATTTGCAAAGCACTTACTATGTGCCAGGCACTGTAATAAGTGCTGGGTTGGGTACAAGCAAGTTGGGTTGGACACAGTCCTTGTCCTGCATGGGGCTCACAGTCTCAATCCCCATTTTGCAGATGAGGTAACTGAGCCACAGAGAAGTTAACTGACTTGCCAAGGTCACACAGCAGACAAGTGGCAGAGCCGGGATTAGAACCCATGACCTTCTATCTCTCAGGCCTGTTCTCTATCCACTTCGCCATGAGAGCACAACCAATTCCAAAGCCTTACTGATTGCATGATCTAGCATCATTCACTCCATTGATGGAGGTTGGATGCTGGATGGGAATCGGAATTTCTATGTAATCATCATCTCAGGCTGGAGGAAAGATGCCCGGGAAGATATTTGGAGAAGAAAGGGTAGGAGAGGGACTCAAGAGAAGCTCAGTTTAGGGGAGAGCCTGGCTCCCTTGTGCCCGAGTGTTGCTTCCAAGGCACCCATCACCCACAATCCCTTCTGCGGCTCGTGCTGCATTGGCCTTCCCACTCACCAAATCCCACTGATGTCTCACCCAGGACCACATGGATCATGGATTCAAGTTTATTGTCTAAAGAAGCAGCATGGCCTAGTGGAAAGAGCACAGGCCTAGGAGTCAGAGGACCTGGGTTCTAATCCAGTCTCCACCACTTACTAGTTAGGTGACCATGGGTTAGTCACTTCACTGCTCTGTGCCTCAGTTCCCTCATTTGCAAAATGGGGATTCAACACTTGTTCTCATTCCTTACTTAGACTGTGAAGGCTGTGCAGGACCTGATTATCTTGTATCTATCGAAGTGCTTGGCACATAGTAAGCATTTAACAAATGCCATTACTTTTGTTAGGGATAGATGAGTTGCCAGGACACTTCCCGAGCTCATTTGAAATCCAACTTTTGAATGAAGTGAGAAAGCTTCTAATAGAAGGCTCCTTTGACTATTTAGTTTAAAACGGAAAATCATTTCCATCTAATTTGGGACAATGAAGTTTCTCTAATGGTATTTGTTAAACACTTGCTATGTACCAGGCACTGCATTAAGTGCTAGGGTGGGTACAAGGTAATCAGGTTGGACATAATCCATGTCCCTCATGGGGCTCACAGACTTAATCCCCATTTTACAGCTGTGGTAACTGAGGCTTGGAGAAGTGAAGTGACTTACCCAAGGTCACACAACAGATACTTGGTGGAACTGGGATTAGAACTCAGGTCCTTCTGACTCTCAGGCCTATGCTCTAGCTACTAGGCACACTGCTTCTCAGCTAGAATGAATGAATACATGAATCTATAAATTTTCTTTCCAAATACTTTAACTCAGGGAAACTCACATATGCAATATTTTGAAAAGCAACGTGACCTTGTGAACAGAGCAAGGGCCTGGGTGGTCAGGAGATTTAGGTTCTAATCCCTGCTCTGCTGTTTACCTGCTGTGTGACCTTGAGCAAGTAACTTAACTTCTCCATGCTTCAATCTTCTCATCTGTAAAAATGGGGATAAGATATCTGTTCTCCCTCCCCGTTACACAGTGAGCCTCGTGTGGGACAGGGACTGTGTTCAATCTGTTCATATTGTATCAACCCCAGCATTTAGTCCCCTGCTTGACACATAAAAATTGCTTAACATATATTATCATTATAGTAATAGTAACAATAATAGTGGCATTTGTTAAGCACTTACTATGTGCAAAGCACTGTTCTAAGTGCTGGGAGGTTACAAGGTGATCAGGTTGTCCCACAGGGGGCTCACAGTCTTAATCCCCATTTTACAGATGAGGTAACTGAGGCACAGAGAAGTGAAGTGACTTGCCCAAAATCACACAGCTGACAATGGGCAGGGCCTGGATTTGAACCCATGACCTCTGACTCCAAAGCCCGTGCTCTTTTCCACTGAGCCACACTGCTTCTCTGATTATTCTCTGAAATTCTGAATTCCTCTGAATTTCTCTGAAATTATGATTATTATCATTACTGTTATTATTATTAGGACTCAGGAGAGTTAATTCAAGGTGTTCATATTAGCATATTTAGGGGCAAGCAAACTGCTATTTACTATTGGCTATATCAAAAAGGCCGGTTACAATTTTCCTAGTGAATTTGGAGGGTTTGGAATTAGATTTTTTAAAAATTGTGATGTTATCTTTCTCTTGTGATAATGAACATCTGAATTGGTTTAGCACTTTATCTTTGCAAGCACTTTCCCATTACTTATCTAATTTTGTCCCTCAGCCTGTTGTACCCTTTGGAAGGAGAGCAGTTCTGAGGCTTTAAAAAAGCTGAAGCAAAGATGTCCCCAGTTTAAGATCCAAATCCACCTTAATCTCCCAGCTTTACCTTACAAAGACACAAACGTCTGCCAATGGCACATATGCCGATGATCTCCTGTAAACTCAGGCGTCTTTGAAAATGAAACAAAAAGGAAACAGGAACGAGAGGCTGAGGCAGAGTGTGTGCACTGCCTTTGAGTCTGCTATCTGATTTCCAATCAAGTATTCTTAGTTTCTTCTGGGTCCAGTGTTTATTGTAATGTCTGCTTCCCAAGCCCAGCCACTAATCCTGATATAACAGAATGGATTTAGGGAAATAGTCAGACTATTTTTAAGGTTTTTTGGCCCCTTGTCTGGAAGTAATTCTTGGACCAAATGAGAACTATTCATTCATTCAATCATATTTATTGAGCACTTACTTTGTGCAGAGCACTGTACTAAGCACTTGGGAAGTACAAGTTGGCAACATATAGAGATGGTCCCTACCCAACAGCAGGCTCACAGTCTAGAAGGGGGAGACAGACAACAAAACAGAACACATTAACAAAATAAAATAAATAGAATAAATATGTACAAATAAAATAAATAAATAAATAGAGCAATAAATATGTACAAACATATATACATATATACAGGTGCTGTGGGGAGGGGAAGGAGGTAAAGTGGGGGGATGGGGAGGGGGAGGATGGGGAGAGGAAGGAGGGGGCTCAGTCTGGGAAGGCCTCCCAGAGGAGGTGAGCTCTCAGTAGGGCTTTGAAGGGACAAAGAGAGCTATCTTGGCGGATGTGCGGAGGGAGGGCATTCCAGGCCAGGGGGATGACGTGGGTTGGGGGTTGATGGCGGGACAAGTAAGAACGAGGCACAGTGAGGAGATTAGCGGCAGAGGAGCAGATGGTGCGGGCTGGGCTGTAGAAGGAGAGAAGGGAGGTGAGGTAGGAGGGAGCGAGGTGATGGAGAGCCTTGAAGCCAAAGGTGAGGAGTTTTTGCCTGATGTGTAGGTTGATTGGTAGCCACTGGAGATTTTTGAGGAGGGGAGTAACATGCCCAGAGCGTTTCTGCACAAAGACGATCTGGGCAGCGGCGTGAAGTATGGATTGATGTAGGGAGAGATAGGAGGATGGGAGATCGGAGAGGAGGCTGATGCAGTAACTACCTACATAACTGCTTGTACACCGGCGAGGTGAAGGGAAGGACTTAGGGAAATGGTGGTTTCAGGTTGGGTTGGTGCTGGCAGAAAGGAGCCATGACCAGGAGCCGGCAATGTGGAGAATTCCATACCTTATTGGCTCTCTCCCAGCTTCAGCACCAGAGCTTCAAGTAGTGTAAAAATTTCTCTCAAGACTCTCCAGCAGCTGACTCCCTCTTAACTATTCAGTCTATTCTCCTGCTACACTCCAACTCATTCTCTTCACTCCTCCCAAGCTAACCTTGTGACTTAGTGAAGTACACAAGGGACTGGGAGTTAGAAGGACTTGGGTTCCAATCCCGGCTCCATCACTTGTCTGCTATGTGACCTTGGGTAAGTCACTTAACTTCTCTGGACCTCAGTTACCACAGCTGTAAAATGAGGATTAAGTCTGTGAGCCCCATGAGGGACAGGGACTGTGTCCAACCTGATTAATTTGTATCTACCCCAGCACTTCGAACAGTGGTTGGTACATAGTAAGCATTTAACAAGTACCATGATTTTTATTATCATTATTATTATTAACCTGCTAACTGCACCTGGCTTGTGACTCTTCCAGCTCTGACCCATTGCTCATTCCTTTCCCCTTAAACTATACAAATCCCTAATCTCTCAAACCTGCCAAACCAAATCCTTCCCCACCATCAAAGCCTTTCTAAAACCCCCCTCCACCAGGAGACATTCTCTGATTAAACCACACCTTCCTGGCCTCTAGATTGTAAGCTCTCTATCAATTCACTCATTCAATCATATTTAGTGAGAACTTACTGTGTGCAGAGCACTGTACTAAATGCTTGGGAAAATACAACACAACAATAAACAGTGACATTACCTGCCCAAAATGAGCTTAAAGTCTAGGGAGGCAGGGGAAGACAGACATCAATACAAATAAATGAAATTACAGATATGGACATAAGTGCAATAGGGCTGCAAAGGAGGGAAGAGCAAAGGAAGCAAGTCAGGGCGACGCAGAAGGGAGTGGGAGATGAGGAAAAGTGGGGCTTAGTCTGGGAAGGCCTCTTGGAAGAGATGTGCCTTCAATAAGGCTTTGAAGTGGGGGAGAGTAATTATCTGTCAAATTTGAGGAGGGAGGGCATTCCAGGCCAGAGTCAGGATGTGGGCCCGAGATCAGCGGAGAGACAGGTGAGATCGCAAAACAGTGAGAAGACTGTAAGCTTGCTGTGAGCAGGGAATGTGTCTACCAACTCTGTCATATTGTACTCTTCCAAACACTTAATACAGGATTCTGCACCCAGTTAGTGGCCAGTGAATATGATTGATTGATTGGCCATTTTACTCCATCAGTCACATGAACACTCATGTTATATCTTTTTATATATCATTATTTATGGTTTGAATTACTGGTTGCATTTTTATCATTTATATCTATGCTCTTCCTTCTAAACATACTGAATGTTTAGCAGTTTCAGTCTCTTTTTCTCCCCGAGTAGATTGTAAGCTTCTCAAAGACAAGCACTGGGCTTTTTACTTCAGTTGATCAATCAATGGTGTTTCTTGAGTGCTTACTGTGTACAGAGCACTGTACTAAAAATTTAGGAAAGTACAGTGCAATAGAATTGGTAGACACGAACCCTTCCCACAAGGAACTTATAGACTAGAGGGAGAGACAGAATTACAGTTAGGGCAAATGGGAGCATAAAGAGATATGTACGTAAGTGCTGTGGGGTTGAGGGTGAATAATTCTGTTGTCTGCTCCCCAGGTGTGCAGTAGAGTTCTCTGTAAACCAGGGATGCTTAGCACTACCCACTTCTTCTCCTGCCTTAATAATAATAATAACGGCATTTATTAAGCACTTACTATATACAGAGCACTATTCTAAACGCTGGGGAGGTTACAAGGTGATCAGGTTGTCCCACGGGGGGCTCACAGTCTTCATCACCATTTTACGGATGAGGTAACAGGCACAGGTGACTTGCCCAAAGTAACACAGCTGACAAGTGGCGGAGCCGGGATTTTAACCCAGGACCTCTGACTCCGAAGCCTGTGCTCTTTCCACTGAGCCACGCTGCTTCTCCTTCAACCTCCTGTATTATTATTACTGTATTTAAGTGCTTACTATGTGATAAGCATAGTTCTAAGCACTAGAGTAGACACAATCCCTGTACCACATGGAGCTCACAGTCTCCTTGTGGGAGACGTTTCATACTGAGGTCTTCTTTCGGCTACCAAATCTCCTTCTGGAGTCTTTTTGCTCTCTCTTCAGTGCCCCTGCCTCTCTCTCTCTTGGTTTTCTGGGCTTCCCTTCTCCCATTAGGAACCATGCACCAGTCACATCTAGGGTGTGCCCAAGTCCTTTGAGTTTTTCTGCCTAATATGAGCCTTCCAAAGTGGCCAAGAGTTGCTAAAAGATAGCCAGTCAAGAGGAAGGAATTGATGAACCAATTGATGGACTTCAAAGGGATTGAAGCCACACACTTGGTTTTGTTTGCACAGATGGGACAAATTTTCTATCGGAAATCGACCAAAGTTGGCAACGATGTTAAGTCTTCTCTGAGTCTCCGAGGGCATCAAATCATCTTACAGGTCCTGCCTCCAAGAAGAAATTTCAGTTGCAGACAGGTTGCAGACAAGTCACATTTGACTTCAGAGATAAATGTTTGCTACCATGAGCTGCGCGCCAATTGTGTTTCTCTGAAAGTACCACAGCCACCACCACTACCACCACTATCAACAGCACTTTGAAGGATTCATGAATATACCCCCAAAATGGATAATGAATGGACAATAACAGAATTTTAAGGGCATTCGTTGGAATGAACGATGACTTTTTCGTTATCATGGATATTTAAAATAGATTTTTTTCTCTTCACTGTGGAGAGTCCATTGAACATGTTAAATATACCCCAAAACTCAACATCAATAATTTATTTTCTTTGGCAAAGCAAAAATTCCTTTAAAGTTTAATGAAGTCAGCAGTTTTCCACAGTTCCATGTTGCCGGGCAACAATAATGATAATGGATAGCCAATATTTTTAGATGAAAGGAAGGGAATACTGACGATTGAATTAAGAGGCAGGTCTTTGTCTCTAATAGATTGACGCAGGGCACTAAGTGCTTCCTAGGTTGCTAATGTCATTCATCACTCAGGTATATTTTCTCTGAAAATCTAATGCATACCCACTGGGAGTTAAATTTTTGAACATTCCTTTTTCTGGCCCTGCTGAATCATATTCCCACAATTCCTTCACCTCATAATATTTTCCCATTGCCATAGTGATAGCTTGAGAAGAAGGCCTAGCTAAGAAACTTCAGGTTTTTTTTTTTCCTTAGCCCAGACTGGACCTCAGCTTACATTTCCGCTCCTCTTTACATTTCCTTCATGCAACTGGTAGCCATCTTTTCTTTTAAAGAAAGCTTTGTAGCAAAAGCCCACCCTTGCCCCAGTACAGGAAAAAACACAAATAGCTGTATTTACTAGTTCAAAGATCATCTGTCTGCTGTATATGTTTCCCTTTCCTTCAGCCTAGTCTATTTTTCCCCTCTAATTTCTTCCTCTCATGAACCTCTTCCTATA
This sequence comes from Tachyglossus aculeatus, assembly GCF_015852505.1. Taxonomy (NCBI): domain Eukaryota; kingdom Metazoa; phylum Chordata; class Mammalia; order Monotremata; family Tachyglossidae; genus Tachyglossus; species Tachyglossus aculeatus. The sequence goes on along the minus strand of NC_052066.1, from coordinate 149,496,841 downwards.
TAGCCTTCTGACTACAAGCTTGCTGTGGGCAGGGAGTATATGTCTGTTATATTGTTATATTCATTCATTCAATCATATTTATTGAGCGCTTACTGTGTGCAGAGCACTGTACTAAGCGCTTGAGAATTACAAGTTGGCAACATACAGAGATGGGGTCTCCCCAACAATGGGCTCACAGTCTAGAAGGGGGAGATGGACAACACAACGAAACATGTGGACGGGTGTCAAGTCATCAGAATAAATAGAAGTAAAGCGAGATGCATCATTAACAAAATAAATAGAATAGTAAATATGTACAAGTAAAATAAATAGAGTAATAAATCTGTACAAACATATATACAGGTGCTGTGGGGAGGTGCTCATAACTTCACCATGACTGAAGGAATGTGGCTTTTACTCCAGGACCATAAACCCATTTCCCAGCTTCACTTTCTACCACTTTCTACCCAACCTATCTATCTCCTCCACTCCTTGGACAACAGTGCTTTGCACATAGTAAGCGCTTAACAAATACCATCATTATTATTAAAAGGTCAGTGCCACGCTACAAATAAAACCCCAGCGTTTCTGGTGCTGAAGCCACAGTGTTGTTTTTTTTTGTGGTGGGGAGGGGGGTTCCTAAGACAAATGGAAAAGGCCTCATTTTACTGGGTTTTATATTCTAAGGGCCACTGCCATGGGCTGGGAAAACGGAGAGGCAGCAGAGCCTAGCGAAAGAACTCGGGGGCTGGGGTAGATACAAATTAATTAGTTTGGACATTCATTCATTCATTCAATCGTACTCTCCCAAGTCCTTAGTGCAGTGCTCTGCATACAGTAGAGAAGCAGCATGGGCCTGAGAGTAAGAAGGACCTGGGTTCTAATCCTGGCTTTGTCACTTGCCTGCTGTGTGACCTTGGGCAAGTTACTTCACTTCGCCTCAGTTCCCTCATCTGTAAAATGGGGATTAAGACTGTGTGGCCAATGTGGGACAGGGACTGCATCCAATCTGATTTGCTTATATCTTACTCCAGCACTTAATACAGTACCTGGCACATAGTAAGCTCTTAACAAATATAAATAATTATTATTACCACAGTAAGTGCTCAGCGAATACGATTGATGATTGATTGCACCTGACCCTCATTTCTCTCTAACCCTGGCAGTTGGAGTCATAGGTGCCAACTGCTCATTTAGAGTACAGAGACTCGGAAGGGGCAGGGAGAGGGGAACTGGGAAGAGATAGGCCTGAATGAAGTAACAAACAAGAAAAACCGTGTTCAAGTCTTTTTTTCTTTGATTCAAAATTCTCTGGTCTTGTCAGAGAGCAATCAGTCTATCAATCCATCGTATTTATTAAGTACTTACTGTGGGCAGAGCACTGTATTAAGCTCTTGGGGGGAGTACAATATAACAGAGCTGGTAGAGAGGTTTCCTGTCCACAACGAGCTTGCAGTTAACAATAATAATAATAATAATAATAATAATTACCATTATTATTATTATGTTACTTAAGTACTTATTATGTGCCGAGCACTGTTCTAAGACAAGTTAATCAGATACAAGTTAATCAGGTTGGACATAGTCTCTGTCCCACATGGGGCTTACATTCTTAATCTCTCTTTTATAGATGAGGGAACTGAGGCACAGAGAAGTTAAGTGACTTGCCTAAGGTCACATAGCAGACAAGTGGCGGGACTGGGATTAGAACCCAGGTCCTTCTGACTCCCAGGACCGGGCTTTAGAAGGGGAAATGTGAAATGAGCAGGACTGGAATGTCCAACCCAAAAAACTGAATGGACGATTGCCCATAACTGAGTTTCCTCAGCTCCTATAAACAAAAACAGTAAAAACAATGACAGTATATATTGAGTGATTACTATGTACTAAGCATAGAGTTAGATACAGACCCTACATGGGGCTCACAGTCTAGATGGTAGGGAGAGCAGGTATATTAATTCCATTTTATAGATGAGGAAACCAAGGCCCAGAGAGGTTAAGTGATTTACCAAGGTCACAGGGCAGACTGGTGGAAGAGCTAGGATTAGAAAACTAAGTCTTCTCACTCCTCTTTTAATGGTCTTTTCCCTAGACCACATCAATTTCCAAGCCAGTATAATGTGCATGAGCTAGCCCAGTTTAGATGAGGTTAAGACATATCCTCGTCTAGAGACAGGGATGCTAGGGTTCATCTAGGCTCCCGGTGAGGAAAACTTGCTCTCAAATTCTCTCCCTCAGTGCAAATATGGAACAGTCTATTGTTAGTCTTTGGGAATGCTAATATTTTTTATTGAGTGAAAATAAATCTGGGCAATTTTCAGTAATCATTTGTAGAGCACTTGATTTTTTTGAAAGCACTTACATAGCTGCTCTCTTGTTTCATCCTTATAGCTTCCTTTTTAGGTGAGAAGAGGCTGATATGATCATCCCTAGTTCATGAGAAAACTGAAGTCCAGGGGTGCCCAGTCAGTCAATGGGCAAAGCAAGACTAAAATTCAGATTTCCTGACTTTCAGACTTCCACAAGTCCATGCCATCTCCTGTTTTAAGTGCTATGTTCCATTCACACCCTTTTTGTTTTTACATTTAAAGGGCCTTTCACATATAAATAAAATGAGTTCTTGAAGGAAAAAATAAGAGCAAGAAGCAAAGAGAGCAGAAGAACCATATTTTTCAACACACACCAATTCTTCTTCATACCCAGTACAAACAACTACTGAAAGGCAATAGTTAATCTCTTTTTGATCTAGTAGTTCCCAAAAAGACATGATTTCTTAGTTGTGTGTGGCTTTTATTGCATAGACAATTATGGTTTTCTACTATTAGGTTTTAAAGTGGCACTTAAAACAATAGGCTGAGAGACTAGCATTGGATGCGATCCCATGCTGCATGATCTGCAAAATATCTTAGGAGCATTAAGAGAGAAAGCCACATCCGTCAGGATATTGTTTTTCATGTAGCTCATAAAAGCAGCTTATGTTTCCATTAGGAACTTGGTTTTTTTTTTCTGGAAAACTTGAGTAAAGTAGGACAGAATACTTTTGCGTCTCGTATTTTGTGCAGTAACTCCACTAGTGTAGGGTGGCTTATTAGAAAGAACATTTGTGTGTAGGAGCCAGGAGATCCGGGTACATGGTCGCAGCTCTGTCACCCTCCTACTGTATGATCTTGGTCAAATCACTTAACTGAAAGGTGCTTCAGATTTCTCATTGTTACAAGGTTCTTGCAAAGATAAAGTAATCAATATGAAAGGGCTCTGGAAAAATAAAAATAATCCACAAATTCATTGTGATTATTTTAGAACAGCAGGAATAGCCCTTGGGAAATATTCTGCTAGCGTGGGAAATTGGGCCTTACTAGTTCCCTATCCTGATGTCCCCATGCCTCTCAAGACCTTCCCTTATCTTTGAGTCAATCTTCTCACCTTGCAAAGTTGCCCCGAACTGGATCTCCTTACTCCCACATCCAACACTTGTCTTCGAGGTTCAAAGGAGACTTCATAATCCAGAATGTTTCCTCCCCCTCTCCTCATCTGCACGGGGTTAGGTTCAATTAATCAGTCAATCAATGGCATTTATTGAGTACTTACTCTGTGCAGAGAGCACTGTACTAAATGCTTGGGAGAGTACACTGTAGCAGAGTTGGCAGATATGCACCCCACCCACAGTGATCTTACAGTCTAGAGGGGGAGACAGACATTAAAATAAATATATTACAGATATGCACATAAATTCTGTGGGATGAAGGACAGATGATGAAAAAGAGAGAAGGAGTTGGGGAGAAGAGGGCTTAATCAGGGAAGGCCTCAGTTTACTGTCTCTTACTATAGGCATTCTTTTCTTCCCCGGGACCCTCACCCCTGGAGTGACCAATTATTTCCCACACCTTTAGCTTGTCCCTTCCCTGGATACCACTTCCCTGACTCCCTCTTAGATTCACCCCTCTCCCTTCCTTGTCATCCATTGAATTGCACCAACTATCATTTGCTTAATCGATCATATTTATTGAGCACTTCCTGTGCTCATAAAACTAACTGCTTGGGAAAGCACAATATAACAGATTTGGTAGACAGAGGCACGCTCCCAGCCCACAGTGAGCTTAATACAGACATATCCACCACTTCAACATTCTGTTTATTTATTCACTTTGGTCTCTCACTTTATTTAGTAATAGTAACAAAAGTAGTCATAGAAGTAGTAGTAATTGTAGTAGTAGTAGTAGCATTTACTAGATGCCCATTTGATGCAGGTGCTTGGGAACTTCTGAAGGAGATTATCAGTCAACCCATCAAGCAATCAATAGTATTTATTGAGCACCTACTGTGTGTAGAGCACTGTATTATGCTTCCAGGAGAATTCAACAGAGTTGAAAGACACACCCCCTACTCTCAAGGAGCTTTCTGATCAATAATGTACTAATTAGTATCTTGCTTTTAAAACAGAAAATTACTCTCCCTCACCTCAAAACCTTACTGAAGGTACATCTCCAAGAGGCCTTCTCTGATTAAGCCCTATTTTCATTTTCTTGAGTTTCCTTCTGCTTCACCCTGACTTGCTCCCTTTATTCATCCCCCCTTCCCAGCCCCACAGCACTTTCATTCATTCATTCAATTGTATTTATTGAGTGCTTACTGTGTGCAGAGCACTGTACTAAGCGCTTGGGAAGTACAGGTTGGCAACATATAGAGATGGTCCCTACCCAGCAACGGGCTCACAGTCTAGAAGGGGAAGACAGAGAACAAAACAAAACATATTAACAAAATAAAATAAATAGAATATGTACAAGTAAAATAAATAAATAGAGTAATAAATACATACAAACACTTAGGCACTTAGGTACAAATCTGTAATTTATTTATATTAATGTCTGTCTCCCCCTTTGTAAGTTAGTTTTGGGCAGGGAATGTGGTTGTTATATTGTTATAGTGTACTCTCCCAAGCGCTTAGTGTAGTGCTCTGCACAGTGCTTGACAAATACAATTGACTGCCAGAACCCAATTCGAATAAATCACCCTTTAAGAATATTTCCTAAACAAGTTCTTAAACCATAAGTATGATTATTTTGTTGAGTAACTCAGCTGTGACAGTGGATGGACCTGAAAGTTTCTTCCTGTTTGCAGCCACGAGATGGCTGACTTTGAGTTTCTCCCAGGTTGAAATGGTTGGCTCCTGATCATCACAGCAAAATTTCCATTGAACGTGATGAGTCCATTGAATGGTAAAGACTGCCGACTAAATCAATGAATTCATCTTATTAAGTGCCACGTGACAGGGGAGAAATCTGAGAGAATGGGTTAAGTGGGAATGCTGGGAAGGCTGGAGTTCCACAAAGGAAGATCTTAAATCAGAAGGCAGTTTGGGCAGTGACCCAGAGTAACCTTTTGCCCTCCGTGAGCCCATATTGAGGTATTATGTTCCCATCTCTTTTGGTCCCTCCCTGCATCTGCTTGTTGAGTTCATGGCTCACATTCCACCATATCTTCTTTATGTGACCAAATTGCTTCGCTCTTTTTTTCTTTCTTTTTGTTAGTATTCATAAATCAGTGAGTAGGTTGAATTTTGTTCCTTTTTTTCCACTGAAATTAGCCCAGTACAAATGATGAGACACTACATTTAATATCCTGGATGCACATACGTTCCTAAATTATACATGAATTCGGACATATTATTTTTCCCTATTTTTGAAGAACATGGATTGACATTTAAGAAAAGTTCTGTTAATAACGAGTTCTTCCCCTTGAATGAAGCGCACTAGGGAGAAGCTGGCTGGCTAACTGGTGAGGGGAAAATGAGTTCCCTTGGCTGATTCCTCCCCAAGCATTCTCTGAGCCTCCTTGCTGACCTCCCCCAGCCTCTGTCTCTCACCACTCCGGTCCATACTTCACTCTGCTGCCAGGATCATTTTTCTACCAAAATGTTCAGAACATGTCACCCCTCTCCTCAAAAAACTGCAGTGTTTGCCCATCCACCTCCACATCAAACAAAAACTCCTCACCACTGGCACGCTACCCACTTACCCACTTCTACCTCACCTCGCTACTCTCCTACAACCCAGCCCGCACACTTCGCTCCTCTAATGCCAACCTTTTCACTGTGCCTCGATCTCACCTATCTGGCCACAGAACCCTAACCCACATCCTGCCCCTGGCCTGGAACGCCCTCCCTCCTCAAATCCAACAGACAGTTATTCTCCCCCGCTTCACTCAAATCCAACAGACAGTTACTCTCCCCCGCTTCAAAGCCTTATTGAAGGCACATCTCCTCCAGAAGATCTTCCCTGATTAAGCCCCACCTTTCCTCTTCTCCCACTCCCATCTTCATCAGCCTGACTTGCTCCCTTTGTTCTTTCCCCCCTCCCAGCCCCACAGCACTTATGTATATATCTGTATTGGATTTGTACAATTTATTTTCGTTTTCTCCAGTTTATTTTTATTGATGTCTCTCTTCTCTCATCTGTACTGCAAGCTCATTGTGGACAGGGAATGTGTCTTTCTATTGTTGTATTTTACACTCCCAAGTGCTTAATACAGTGCTTTGCACACAGTAATCACTCAATAAATACAATTAAATGAATGAATAAATGAGCCCTGGCCCTATGGCAAGAAGCTCACCACAGAACAGCTTCTCCTTGTCCTCCCTCCTCTGCCACAAATCAGAGCATCTAAGGGACATGGATTATCCATGAATGCTTTCATGTCTTCCTCCCCATGGCAATGGAGGAGCTAAAGGGAGACAATGATAATTTAAAAATTCGAATAATCTCATAGCATTGATAATCCAGGGTCTTCAATCAAGCTAATATTACAGACCTGATCCTGCTAATCATTACAGTATTTATTCACCATTTACTCTGGGCCAAACACTGTTCTAAGTGCCGGAATAGACTCAGAATAATCAGATTGGACACAGTCCCTGTACTGCATGGATTGTGAGCCCCTTGAGGGACAAGACCCATGTGTACTTCCCACCAGTACAACCTTTCCCAGCACTTAGTACAGTGCTTTGCACAGAGTAAATACTTAATTAAATACTATTACTACCTCGTGGGGCTTACAATTTGGAGAAAGGAGCATAAACTGTATTTTTGGAGCTTCACCAATTCCCGTTGATCCTAAAGATATCATATGGGATGACAGATGATTTCCTAAAGGAGCCCTTATGGCCCAGATCAATCAATCAGTGGTATTTATTGAGCACTTACTATGTGCAGGGCACTGTATTAGGAGCTTGGGAGAGTACAATACAACAGAATAAGAAGACACATTCCCTGCCCATAATGAGCATACAGTGAATCTTTCCAGAAAGTGAGCAATTTCCTTGCTGGGAACTGATTCTTTGTGTTGCATTATTTATGTGGAGCTGGCTAATTTAACTAAATGTTCAGTGGTTCCCTTGAGATAGTACTATTTACCTTAATTGCATTATCTCTTGATAAGAAAAGAATTGCTTGAGGGACGTAAGGAAGGAAAGATAGAAGACTGTGGATCTCAACTGCTATTGCAGTAAAATATCCGCTTAAGGTTTGTCAGATGGAATAACCAAGAAAGCAGGTTTCTTCACCTGTTCATGCCACAGATAACAGAACAGATCATGTGTACATAGAGTCTGTAAGATCCTTGTGGGTAGAAATCATGTCTTCCTTCTGTAGTGCATTGAATTCATTCATTCATTCATTCATTCATTCATTCATTTATTCAATCGTATTTATTGAGCACTTACTGTGTGCAGAGCACTGTACTAAGTGCTTGGAAAGTACAATTCAGCAATAAAGAGAGTCAATCCCTGCCCCCACCGGGTTTACAGTCTAGAAGGGGGGAGACAGACATCAAAGCAAGTAAACAGGCATCAGTATAAATAGATTTTTAGATGTATATACATCAAAACTAGCAAACAGGTGTTATATATTGACAAGTGAACAGGCACCATTATATAATAAATAGAATTATAGATATGTACATATATATACAAGTGTTGTGGGGAGGGGAGAGGGGACTAGAGCAAAGGGAGTGAGTCAGGGTGTACTCTTCCAAGTGTTTAGTACAGGGAAGCAGCATGGTGTAGTGCACGTAGAGCACGGTCCTGGGAGCCAGAAGATCCTGGGTTCTAATCCTGGCTCTGCCACTTGTCTACTGTGTGGCCTTAGGCAAGTCACTTCACTTCTCTGTACCTCAGTTACCTCATCCTGTAAAATGGGGATTAAGACTGGGAGCCCCTTGCGGGACAGGGACTGTGTCCAACCCAATTTGGTTGTACCCACCCCAGTGCTTAGTACGGTGCTGGGCACTTAGTAAGCACTTAACAAATACCATAATTATTATTATTACAGCGCTCTACATACAGTAAGCCCTCAATAAATTCATTCAATTGTATTTATTGAGCACTTACTGTGTGCAAAGCACTGTACTAAGTGCTTATAAATACCATATTTATGCATATATGCATGTTATCTTAGTAGATAGAGCTTACTGTCTCTAGTAAGTTGACTCTGGAATTATTAAACCTAGTTTATCATCTGTTAGTGGCAAAGAGAAAAATATCCAACACAAATGCTCAATTTGTCAAGATAGTATTTGTTATTCAAAGCTGCTTTCACCACTTCAGCTTACTGGGGAAATGATTATGCCTATTTAATGATCTTGCCAGAGATTCAAGCATCTTATAATTGAACACATTATCCCTGTTGCCTTTCCAGAGGAAGGTGTGCAGAATCGGGAATCAGAAGACTTGGGTTTTAGTTCTGGTTCTGCAGGGAATGCCTGCTGGAGCTATGCCATCAGTGATGAAAGGTTTGGATGCAAAACTAGCCAAGATACTCCTTGAGGGGGCTAGACCCAGCAGGAATCAGGAGAGGTAGCTGTCTAATGAGGGTGGCAAAGATGATAGGGGTTGCCAAGATTGCAGTGACCAAATTATAGCACTATGACACCGCATTGGCACCATACTGTGGTCACTTATGGGACCAGCACTTAGAAATTCTTTGAATGGCCTTCACACTGTGTTATAATCCTGCCCATCTAGATGTCGCATTGTGCCCCAGCAGG